>NC_056732.1:983223409-983348409 GCF_019279795.1 Protopterus annectens | reverse complement strand
TAACAGCACAGAGTAACAGACACCTGTGTGAAAGCGCATACCCACAACCAATTTGAACACAGCCACAGTCACATATGGTAAGTGTGCTTAATATTACAGTATATGGACTGTGTGATCAACACCATCCTCATATGTGTCACTCACACACTAACCATACATATACTGGGCCAGTACACAGTGTATTCCAATGCCTGACTGTGGTGTTGGACATGTGTCAGTTTGGCCCTACAAACATGTACACTGATAGGGTACCATACACTGGAGAAGCATGCAACATCAGATAGAACAGCACCAAGAACAATGACATCTACCACAGTCTGTACACAGGCCAAGGTACATATTCACAATACACACTCTGTCGACAATCACCATAAGTAAACAGACCTCACTACTGTACACACTACAACAGAATGTCCAGGTTTTGTCCACAAATATAAGGCCTATTATACATAACATGTCTAGCAGTCTGATATCTCACTGGCTTGTTATCAGGCATGATGTCAGTAAATAATGATGTACCGTTGCACCTCTTACTGCATGACATATGTACAAAGTTTGACAGAGTTGTGGCTGGAGGCACAAACACAGGGCCAATATTGACATGTTGCTGTGATAAACTCATACATTTCCTGGTGTAACAGGATTTGTTGTGACATATCTCTTCTGAGGGATATGAAGTCAGTAACCCACATGGCTGTCACCATACACTGACTGCAATCCTCAGAGTATGCTACTGCATTTCTAAAGATATGACATGCATGAGTAACACACCACATGTAAGACTCCAAACACTGGCCAGTCTGCAAATAGCCCTACAGGTAAGAGTTTCCTCAACCACATAATACTGTCAGGACAGATATTAAATCATGTAGACCAGCCATATCCACACAGACCCTGTTAAACCAACATTACTTCAAATGTAGAAGAGCAAGACTTACATTCTGTCCTCATGTCTGGAACATCCCCCTCCTGTTTGTTGGCCTGTATCCACAGTGTATGTTGTAAGAGGTATATCCCACTACCCTCTGTGATGTTGTTTGCCAAACACTGACATGAAGTCCTGCTGACAGTGAATGAAAAGGGCCAACACCCATATGATGTTCCTAGTTATAGGTGTGTGTTTCCATGCAATTGGCTATGGGAATGATACCACAGCTGTTTCACATGCAATCAGCTAGTGGGGGACTGCAATTCATGCACAGGCCATCAGCTGATCATGAGCATCACTTAAAAAACACAAGCTGCTGCCTAAGCAAAGCAGGTGTACTTCTCCACATTCACCAGAGAGGGAGTGAGAGAGACAGAGACAAGGTAAGAAAGGGAGAGGGTGGGAGATTAAAACCTAAGCATGTTTGTGTCACACATTTACCAGTACAGGGTTTCAAACCCCTGCCTATGTATTGCTATTACATTTTTATGCAGTTATTGCATGCGCCACAGAGCTTACATGTTGAAGAGCAGTCGAAAGGTATCTTTGAAGGTGAGTGACATCAGCAACAGTAATAAAGGAGGGATAAGCTAAGTGTAGTACATGTGCCTGTCCACAAAAGCAGGTGTCAAAGAAGGGACTCACACACATTACCACAGTTGGCAGGGTCAGGATTAGAATTTCTAACTAACTAGTTTGCTACACTACACTATTATGCAGGTATCACATGCACCACAGAGGTTATCAGGCTAATATATGGGCAAAGGGTATATCAAGGTGACTGACATCAGAAGGCATGTTACAGTAGGGCAATGGGAGGAGGTGTAGTGAGTGTGAATGGCTTCCAAATCATTAATCTCCACACACACACACACAGATTTGCCAGTACTAACATACATGGGTTCATTGCATCACAGGTGTGTAGTAGTTGACTGTGGCACAAGGCTAGGCAAAGGGTATGCCTTGGCATCAGGCCACATGACAATAGTCTGTAGTGTGGCGCAGGGGTATAGTCCTTGGATTGGCCCCCACAGGTGGGCATTGTATTCACTAACCACTCATCTGGGTTACTATTGTGAGTGGCCAGTGCTGTGCAATGCTTGTCATGTATGTGTTCTATATCCCACAACATGGGCAGTGTCTGGGTTATGCACATGTCCAAATGCATGTTCTGTGACATGTGGAAGTGTACCTGGGGTGTCTGGGGCATGTTGTGTGAGCAGATTATCATCTGATGTGGCATTCCTGACCTCATGTGGTGAGAACTGACTATGGGAATGAGGTTGATCCTGCACTTACACTGACAGATTGATACAGGTGTTCACTGGTGTTAGTGGCATCTGTCCATACAGGACATGTGTATAAGGCATGGTATTTCCTTTGTGGGTTACATTTGCTGACTCTACAGTTGTTGCAGGCGTCCAGTGGGGAAAATAGCAAAGGACCACTGTAAGCAAGAATTTGCCTACTGTAGGGATGGAACAGGGTGCCATGTCCTCTGTAGTCCACTGCAATCACACCGTGGTTACTATCTGTGGGCAATATGCAAGGAACTACTAACATAGTGGTTGTTGCTTAGCCAAGTGTGTTTGTGTATGAGACATGGGTGGAGAGTGTTCTCTGGGTAATACAAGGGTTGTCTATATTGTTCCCCAGGGGTATGGATTGTCTACACCAGCCTCTCTGCTGTTTGACATCTGTTATCCTTGTAAGGTGGACATTGTGACATATAGTAGGTCCTCAATATAAGAAATTTGCAAAACCCACCCCACAATGACTGTTATTGCACAATCACAGCTAACTCCACACAGGAGACTGATGAAGACACACACACACACACACACACACACACACACACACACTTGACAGTACTGAGATTCAACCCCTATCTAGCTATGTATTGCTACTACAGTGTACTGCATTTATCGCACATGCCACGGAGCTTATAGGACTAGCCCTTCCCCACAGGTGTAGTTCAAGGTGAATGACATCAGCAGGCTTGCCAAAGTAGGGCAGTGGAAAGTGTAGTGACTGTAACTGGCCTCAAAAGCATTGATCTCTTCACACACACAAGCAAACACACACACACAGATTCTCACAGTTGCCATGTCTGGGATTAGAACTCCTACCTAACTAGTATATCACACTATAGCATTACGCAGTTATAGCATGTGCCATGGAGCCTACAGGACTAGCCCTCCCCCAAAGGTGTATTTCAAGGTGAATGACATCAGCAGGCTTGCCAAAGTAGGGCAATGGAAAGTTTAGTGACTGTGTCTGGCCTCAAAAGCATTGATCCCTACACACACACACACACACACACACACACACACACACACAGAGTCACACAGATGC
Organism: Protopterus annectens; assembly: GCF_019279795.1. Lineage (NCBI taxonomy): Eukaryota > Metazoa > Chordata > Ceratodontiformes > Protopteridae > Protopterus > Protopterus annectens. The sequence continues at coordinate 983,345,126 of NC_056732.1, read as the reverse complement.
CATGTCTGGGATAAGAACTCCTACCTAACTAATACATCACAGTATAGCATTACACAGTTATAGCACACACCACAGAGCTTACAGGGCTAGTCTTTTCCCAAAGGTGTATTTCAAGGTGAATGACATCAGCAGTATTGCCAAAGTAGGGCAATGGAAAGTGTAGTGACTGTGACTGGCCTCAAAAGCAATGATCCATTCACACACACACACACACACACACACACACACACACACACACACACACACACACACACACACACACACACACACAAACACATAGTCTCTTAATTGCCATGTCTGGTATTAGAATGTCTACCTAACTAATTAATCACACTATAGCATTACGCAGTTATAGCATGCACCAAGGAGCTTATAGGGCTAGTCCTTCCCCAAAGGTGTATTTCAAGGTGAATGACATCAGCAGGCTTGCCAAAGTAGGGCAATGGAAAGTGTAGTGACTGTAGCTGGCTTCAAAAGCATTGATCCCTTCACACACACACACACACACACACACACACACACACACACACACACACACACACACACACACAGAGTCTCACAGTTGTCATGTCTGGGATTAGGACTCCTTCCTACCTAGTATATCACACTATAGCATTACACAGTTATATCATGTGCCACGGAGCTTATAGGGCTAGCCCTTCCCCAAAGGTGTATTTCAAGGTGAATGACATCAGCAGGCTTGCCAAAGTAGGGCAATGAAAAGTGTAGTGACTGTGACCGGCCGCAAAAGCATTGATCCCCTCACACACAAAAACACACACACACACACACACACACACACACACAGTCTCACAGCTGCCATATCTGGGATTAGAACTCCTACCTAATTAGTACCTCACACTACAGCATTACACAGTTACAGCACATGCCATGGAGCTTATAGGGCTAGCCCTTCCCCAAAGGTGTATTTCAAGGTGAATGACATCAGCAGGCTTGCCAAAGTAGGGCAATGGAAAGTGGAGTGACTGTGACTGGCCTCAAAAGCATTGATCCCTACACATACACTTACAAACAAACACACACATACACAGAATCTCACAGTTGCCATGTCTGGGATTAGAACATCTTCTTAACTAGTGCATCATACTATAACATTACACAGTTATAGCATGTGCCACAGAGCTTATAGGGCTAGCCTTTCCCCAAAGGTGTATTTCAAGGTGAATGACATCAGCAGGCTTGCCAAAGTGGGGCAATGGAAAGTGTAGTGACTGTGACTGGCCTCAAAATCATTGATCCCTACACACACACAGAGTCTCACAGTTGCCATGCCTGGGATTAGAACTCCTACCTAACTATTACATCACTATAGCATTATGCAGTTATAACACATGCCATGGAGCTTATAAGGCTAGTTTTTCCCCAAAGGTGTATTTCAAGGTGAATGACATCAGCAGGCTTGCCATAGTAGGGCAATGGAAAGTGTAGTGACTGCAACTGGCCTCAAAAACATTGATCCCTTCACACACACACACACACACACACACACACACACACACACACACACACACACACACACACACAGTCTCACAGTTGCCATATCTGGGATTAGAACTCCTACCTAACTAGTACATCACATTATAGTATTACGCAGTTATAGCATGCATCACGGAGCTTATAGGGATAGCCCTTCCCCAAAGGTGTATTTCCAGGTGAATGACATCAGCAGGCTTGCCAAAGTAGGGCAATGGACAGTTTAGTGACTGTTACTGGCCTCAAAAGCCTTGATTCCTACACACACACACACACACACACACACACACACACACACACACACACACACACACACACACACACAAAGTCTCACAGTTGCCATGTCTGGGATTAGAACTCTTACCTAACTAATATATCACACTATAGCATTACCCAGTTATAGCACACACCACTGAGCTTATAGGGCTCACCCTTCTCCAAAGGTGTATTTCAAACAACCAAACCAAAAACCACCTCCAGAGGAAGCCTTAATAGGCAAAAATAGTAAAATGAAAAAAAGGCTTCCACCACAATGAAAAGTTCACTGAGAAATTCTGTTAAAATGTAGGCTTTAATAAAATGAAGAAATAAAAAGCACAAATTGTGCTGTTCAAGTTGCAGGTCAAACAGGATAAGTGTTTTCAGTTAAAAAACCTTCTTCAGATCAAGGGAATGACATCAGCAGACTTGACAAAGTAGGGCATTGGGGAGTGCAGTGTGTGTGAATGGGCCATAAACCATTCATCTGGAAGCACACAGACAACACTCAGTCACACACAGGTTTATATTTGACAGGAACGTGTATACAACTGCTAGATGAATAACGACTTGCACAGTCATGTTACGCAGTTATCACAAACACCACAGACACCATAGTTTTGAGGGCTACTAGAAACAAATGTCTACAGTGATAGACATTTGCACATCATGTGGTATTGGCCAATTGGATGCATGTTGGGTGGGACAGGCCTCATGATGGGAAGCTCTTTGTCAATGTCTGTCATTCTCTTCCACACATCTATGTATGTGTATGTTTGGCCTATTATAGTGTGTAGTCCTTGGATATATGTGTGTATTCCTATCCGATGTGTGTGCAAAGCATGACTGGTGTGCAATGTGGAGTGTTTGCAAAAAAACATCTGCGACTGACAGATATGTATAGTCCACTGTTGTTGCCAGACATGGGCTTCATTTCTATAAGTGTAGGAGCATGCCCAGTATGACCTTTCAGTATTTTGTTGTCAGACATGGGCTTCATTTCTCAGACATGGGCTTCATTTCTCTAAGTGTGGGAGCATGCCCAGAATGACCTTCTGTATTGAATGTGTGAATCCATTCCAGGTAGGTTGTACTCCAGTGCAGGCATTTGTGTTCTACAACTAGAGCTAGCAAGCTGTTTCTGCAGGATATCTGTAGATTGGTTGACAATATGGGGTCACAATGGGCAAAGGATAGTGGGATACTGTAACTAATTGTGTCTGTGCTGCTTCTGCTACATGGTTTTGGTGTTAGCAGAGATATTCAGACATATGTACTGGTTTACACTGTGATGTTGTATGTCATCAACTACTGACAGGTATACATATTTGTTTGCAGTAATTTCCTGGGGAACACAAGATGAATGAAGCTGTGTCCAGTATTGTGGTCTGCAGCCTACATATTCTTGCACAATCATGCCACTCTGGAGGGGAAGCTGCAGACATTTGCTGATGGGTCTGTGTAAATGGTTCAGCACCTTGGTACTGTGGTGGCTGAGGATCCCATGCTTGTACATATATCGACGTGACAGTATGGCCATATCCTGCTCTGGCCATGCATCACAGCTGTACATATTCACACAGGTTACCCAGAGGCAGGGCTCATATTTCTGGTCATTACTGCTTCATATTGTGGTTTACGAACAGGTTTGTAGCCACCCATTCCTCTGTTTGCAGGTAGGGATAGTATGTGCAGACATCTGAGTTTCAGACTTCACACACTCCATTGCATCCATGCTTCTACCCCCCTCTGTTATTCTATCCTCTTCCGAACATTATGCAAACAATAGCTGATACGTATTCCTATAGTTATCACTTCATCCCAGCAGTATTTAGGGGTTGGTCCACAGTTCATGCAGTAGGACATGGTGGACATGCTACTAGAATTTGTTGACATGGCCTTGCATTTGTGTTCTGTGGACTGTGTTATGTTGTTATTTGGGAGTCCATGAGATAACATACATTGGCAGTACAGGTGAGACACAGGCCTTTGACAGAGGGCTGTAGGGCATTTGGTAGTGATGCAGGCCATCTGTAGCAGCCCAGTGCATTGTGTCACTCCTATAGTCTAAGGCTGCAAGCCACTGTATTCCCCTGGGGTGACAGGGTAGGTGTGCAAGGTGTTAATGTCAATAGTTTCTGTCATGATTGATACATTGGTGTGGATGCTGGCAGAGTACTGCTTACAGCTAGGGACACACCTGCATGGAATACATGCATTCTGTGGCTATTCCCATACAGAGGTGGGGGTCATATTGTACTCATTCCCAACAGCAGGAATATGACCTGTGAGGTACCTGTGGCTGATGGCGGGGTGAGCTGGATGCATGTGTGCTATGGAAGCTACTTGCAGCTGACTCACAGATATACATGGGGGATTGCACTTATGCTGGCTTGTGCAGGGACATCAGAGGTTTCTCAGTACTTCATACCTGTGCCTTTTGTGGTCTGCCAGTGTTTGGCCAGACTACATCAGTATTCCATACTACACAGCCAACTAATGTGCTGCTAACCTGTATGTACAATTCCAAAGGTGTGTCCATTTGACAGTAACATTTTATACACTCTCTGTCTAGGGTACTTCCACCTGTGTACTATTTGTATGTCTGGGCCCACATTCATGCATGTCCATCTTTCAGATGGTGACAGATATTACATCCAAACAATCAGCATGGATTACTGCTGGATTGTGTCTTGCTGGGATGCATTGTGTTTGGCACTGCAGTTGTGAGAACTTGGCCCTGTCATTAACAGTACTGGCCATTGGCCAGCAGGACCCAGCCCTCCATGCCTACATGCTGACCACTTTCACACAATATACAACCCACAACAACCTAACACACGGAGCCCTGCATATTGTACACATGCAACGATCTATCCTGCTACTTTGGCCAGCTCAGGTAATCTGTGCTCCACTGTTATTATACCTGCACGTACATGTTACTACATTTCTACATAAGATTGGGGGGGAGGCACACCTGACAACAGTAAAAATTTGGTATGACCTTACTGGTATTTCAGGTACTCTGTTGGCTTCCATTTCTTTCTGTATTCTGACCTATCATGCAGACTAGAGGCATATCAGTGTGCTACAGTTCTTAGGTATGATTGACCTACATTTCAGTTTCAGACTTCTTACCCTTCAGAACTAACATCCCATTGCTTGACCTGTTGTAGTCTGTGCAGGTCTGGAGGGGGCTGTTCTCCATAGCCATCAATCAGAGGCCTTAGCACAGCTTTTCTTTGTGTTTGTCTACACCTGTCCTACTGCCTGAGACTGTTGTTGAGTATGTGAGCCTCACTGACATGCATGTGTGTGTCGTATGGACACACATTTTGCCCACCACTTGTCCTGCAGTGGGTTTTGTCACCTTGTCTAGTACTGCCTACTATATTGACACCAGTATTTGTTAAGGATTTCATACTGCTGATATAGGTGTCTCCTATCTGCTGCCATCCCATTCAGCCATCCAATTCAATTCCCTTACATGCTCACATCCATACCATAGATACAGGTAGCAGAACATACTTCTACATTCAGCAATTGATAGTGAGAGTGACTTACCTTGTGGCTGTGCCAGTATTGAGGATGGTGCTGGGGGGCTGACTATGTCAGATGCACATAGTACACTCCCTATACACGGTTAAGCACAGGTAGTGTCATGTATGGCATCACTTTTACTGTATGTGCGAGTCAGAGAGGTTTCATTCCCTGGGTTCCTACCATGTCAGTGTGTGTGCTATGCATTGCCTCTTTGCCAAGGCCTGGGCATACTGGGCATGCCTCCTTCTGCCTACAGGAGCAGGCTCAGGTTGTTCCTCCTCCAAGTCACTCTGTGCCTGTGCTGGCCTTGACAATGGTGGGGGGGGGGGCTGTGTGGCCCTGCCTCATGCTGTTTCTGCTGCAGCTGTTTCCACAGGATCATATTGTGTAGCATGGCACATACAATGACAATTTGGGTACATGTAGCTGGTGAGTACTTCAAGTTTCCACCTGATATATCCAGGCACAGCAACTCTGACTTGAGCATCCCAAACACATGCTCTATTATGATTCTGGTCTGTGTGTGTGCCTTATTATGGTATTCTTGTTGTGTGTGCATTTCTGATGGGTGTCATCAGCCACGGCTCCAGTGCGTAACCAGCATCCCCCACTAGGTGGCCATATGGGATGTCCCCATTGGCAAATCTCTGGTACAGCTGTGTCATATGCCAGATGTGGGAGTCGTGATAGCTTCCAGGGCTGCCAGGACACACATTCATTATAATACCCTGGGCATCGCACATGACCTAACAGCTGATGGAGGGGAAGCCCTTGTGGTTTATGTAGACTCTACCCCGCTCGCCAGGTGGTACTTTGATGTGTATGTGCATGCAGTCTATAGCACCCACTACCTCATGGTATTATGCTATTTGGTGAAAGAGACACATATTGCTGGTCAATGCCTCACGGGTGTTGAGGAAATATATGTGCTCACCAGCATGTGCTGACATGGCATCCAGGAACTGGTGGAGTACCTTTGATGCTAATGCCTGTGAAATCCCCATGATATCCCTAGTTGGCCTTTGGAAGGTACCTGTGGCTAGTATTCTTAAGCCTACACATACCTTGGTATCCACTGGGATGGGTTCCCCTCTGTTGGTTCTGTGTGTGAAGCATTGCTGGCACAGCTCAACAATTTGCTGTAGGAGGTCCCTGTCCACCTTATAGTGCTCCACTATCTCCAGCTCATGTAGCCCCTGGTAGGTTACCCTGGGTCTGTACACTCTTCTCCATCTGCTCACTGTAGGTTGGTCATCAGCATTGTCATCCTCACCACTGTCAGCCTTTTCCACATTTTGATTTATGAGAGCAAAAGCAGCCCCTATCATTTTGTTTCTTTTGTTGGGGAAAGCTTCCCCATTTGTGTAAACCAGTGGTGTAGAGTTTGTGGGAAAAACCAGAGGGAAAAGTGTTTGCATAGTTTATAGTAGTGTGCTGGGCTGCTGCCTGTGTAATTGGCTGATTCTGATATATTTCACCCACCAGCTATGCTAGTTCTCCTTGATTACCTTCCTACTGCTGTTTTCCCTTCCCGTTTACTTCCTGTTTAAGCCCAGAGGCATGCTGCACAAAGCCAGTGCTCAGATGTGAATGAAGCTGTTATTTCCTGGTTTAATTTTTATTTTGTTTAATCCTGGTGGGCAGCGCACACACCCATTTAGGCAATGTAAACACTGCTAAGCAGTTTCAGACACACACCCTTCCTTAGCTCTGCTAAGCTAAGGGCAAACCCGAGCCACAGAGCTCCAATAAGCTTACAGTATGCCTGACACACCCCTCTATGATGTCAGCTAACTCTTAGGCTTGTACCATGGGCTTCCTGCACCTACATGGTTGGGTGCTAGCTAGCAATGAGGAGAAATCTGTGATCCAGTATCATTCCCCTCATTTGCATAGAACTGACTGCGAATGCCTAGTTACAAGTCTAACACTGAGCCTTCCCCCTTAGCAACCACTATTCAGTGGCCTTGTTGTCTTCTGCCTGCCATTGACTATAATGGCAAAATTGTGATTTTTGCCTAAAAAAGTTTTTTCAAGGTTTTATTTTTATTTTCAGGCTGATCCCATTTGTGTGCCACTGCCCTATGCTTAAACGGACAAAATTGGCAAAAAAAAAGTAATTTTTTGTTATTTTGAAACTATTTTCCATGCCAATGGGCATATATTTGGCCATTGGCATGCCTTCCACATTATATACACCCTTTATTTGGGGCTGTCATGGCTCCGTTTTGTAGTTTGCAGAAATGTATTCAGTTAATAGCCGAATACATTGATGCAGGTTACACTACTCCTACACCGACAGCTCCCAGCTTCCTGGATCTCTCGGTGGCCATATTGCCTCCAGCAGCTCTTGCACTATTCCTGCATGCCATGCAGAGCTTGACTGAATCCCGGTGATAGTCTTCCCCATAACATTTTTAGTCTTTTACAGCTCATAAACATGTGTTCTGGAGTTCCTTTATCTTCTTGACAATGTAAACATATTATATCATTTTTTTTCTTTTTATATGGAATATTTCCTTTTATTGGTAATTTATCTATTACTAGTCTTCACAAAAAATATTGACATTCTACTTTCTGATTACATGCTTCTTATTTTTACAGTTTTAATTTTTTCATCTGTTAAATTTTCCTGTGGTTTTACATAGTAATTTTTTATCCTTACATTCTTATACCATACTTTTCTTTCTTTTTCTAACTCATCAATTTTTATTTTCCATAAAAATATTTTTCTTGATAACATTTTATTTCTTCATTTATGTACTCTTTTTCTCATTTAATCTTTTTTACCATACCCCAAAATGTATCATACTTATATTTATACAATTTTACTACTAATCTCTCATCTTTTTCACTTATCCACTTTAATATTTTGTACAAATTTAATGAAGCAGCACAAATCATTTGGTTAATTAACCCTAAACATCCTTCTTCATTTACATACACAACTCATCTTTTCACTGGGTTTAATATAGAACCCCATATAAATGAAAAAAATATTTGCAATAATTCCTTTTCAAATACTGTTGGCAACATAAGTATACTTGCTAAGTATGGTATTTTCCCATCAGTACTTAATTTATCAAATAAGCCTTTTTCTGAATGATAATTTATATGTAATCCAGAAAATATATGTTTGTTTTATTTCTTATATTGTTTTTCCCCACTGAATTCTATTTCCATCCTTATTCCCAAATTTTCTACCTAACACAGAAATTTTAGTCATTGTGTAATATATACCCTCAACTTTACTACATCACCTAAACTTTTACTTTTCTCTTTATTTAAAACCATCCTTGTCACCTCTAGACATTTGTCTGTTCAAATTATTACCTTTTCATATGAATTTTTGTTTTTTTGCAATTATTTTAATGTCATCTGCATAAATTAACAGAACTGGAATTCTTTACCATTCAGATGTTATATACCATGCCTCTTTCATTTTGTAATTTATTCCACATACTAACATATTCATAACTAATGCAAAGAGTATTCAACTCATCACTGTATTATACCACTCTTCATATGTACCTCTTGGCTTAACCAGCCATTTACAAGTATTTTACTTCATTGTTACCATACACTGACATGCATAATTCCCTAACTTTCTCACTCATATTATATTCTTTCATTATTACCCATACAATTTCATGTCCAATTGTATCAAATGACTTATTAAGGTCTCCTATCATGATTTTCACTTTTTCTTTAATATTCATAATAGCATCCACAATTTCTCTATCATTAATAATTCTTGACAAGCCTTCCACTTTATAATATATATATATATATATATATATATATATATATATATATATATATATATATATATACACATATAAATACATATATATATATATATATACATATATATACATATATATACATATGGGTGTAGGTTAGAAGATCGACAGCTGGGATAACCGACAGCCAGATGATCGACACTCGGAAGACCCGACGCTACGGATGAAAACTCGATGCCAGGGATAGTGAGTTGGAAAGAAGGCTGTGTGATGGTGGTGGACGGACGTTTAGGGTGCGACTAAGGTAAGTGTGGATAGTGACAGTCTGTGGGGATAGGGGCGGTTAAGTGAGTTAGGGTAGGCTAGGGGGTTCGTTAAGTGTGCGGTAGTGGCAGTTTTTAGTTGGGTTAAGTGAGTTAGGGTTAGGCCCGGTTTATGTAAGTGTTGCGGTAGTGGTATTTTTGGGTTAGGTGAGTTAGGGTTAGGGCACGGGTTAGCTGAGTGGGACCTTAGGGTAAGGGTTTGGGTTAGGGGTTTGTGAGGATTTTGGTGTGCTTGTGTTCTGTGTGTGGTTTTGGATAAGGGGATGTGTTTTGTTAGTTGATTGTTGTTATTGTGGTGTGTGCAGTGTGTGGGGTTTCGTGTTTGTGGACCGTCGGTTACTTGTTTGTCGGGCATGTGAGTTGTCGTGTTTCTGGTTTGTCGATAATGTGGTGTCGATGTTTTTGTTGTCGGTGAGAGTGGCTGTCGAGCTTATGACCTAGAACCATACATATATACTATCTTCCATAATATTTTCCATTTTAATTTCAAATCTCTTTTGTATTATTTTCATAAAGACCTTATAATCATTATTATTCAATACTATCACATTCCAGTGTTTTTAATTGCCTTCTATCTTCCTACTTCCATATGAATGTATTACATTACATAATTCTTTATACATAAAACTGTCATTTAACCATTCATTCAAAATCTTCAATTTTTCCCCAGTCCCTTAACTTTTTATACATTGCATACCCTATTCCATCTTGTCCTGCAACAAAAATCTATATTTACTTGTCCTAATATAGCGCATATAAAGAAATCTCCTTTCCAACTCCTTATTCTCTTTTTTCTGTTACTTTTTTTTACTTTCCATGTTTTTTACTGCTTTCTTTTTTTCTTTAAACATTTCTTCTACATATTGTACTACACTATTCATTATCTTTTTATGAGTGTTTTGTATTTCTCCTTTTACATTTTTATATTTCTCATTACATTTCCATCTTCCTTTACTAATCTGCTTAAGTAACTTACTTCATTTTTCCTTGCAAAAATAACTTTGCTTATATAACAGTTCTTGTATTTTTCTTGATTTCTTTCATATAATTATTTTTCTGTGTCAAAGCATTTTCGATCATTATGTTCTAAATTAGCCAATGCATTGTTATATGTTCTTTCATATTTTCTTTCTCTACTTTTCTCACATCATATGCCACTGTAAAAAAAAAAAATTATATTTTTCTGTAAATATCCACCATTCAGACTCATTTTTATAAAATGTTCTCATAGTAATATAATCTTTCCATAACTGCATTAATAATCTCTTTCTTTCTTCATTCTGTGCTTTCTCATTAATCCTTTTTATTCCTTTGCCTATTTTTATATATTCCTTGTTTTCCTTTACCTCTAGCCATATTGCAAGATGATCAGAAAATCCTGTTTCAACTACTGTACCTCCTCTTCTCATATGACTAAAACATCTGATACTATAAAATAATCAATTTCAGTCCTATACATACCCCTTTTGTAAGTGCATGAATTTTTGTTCCAAAGTTTTTAACTTACCAGATCTTATATCTTCTAACATTTTTCTTATATCATTTCCTTTCTTGTTACGCTAGCCTCTCAAATCACAGTTAAAGACTCCTTTTATTATAATATTCATATTTATTACAGTCTAAAATCTGATGAAATAAGCTTTCCCTTTCTTATATTTCTATACATACTCATTCTTTCTATTTTAAATCTACAATGGTTAATCTTCTCACTTTTGCTAAAGTCTAATATCTTTACTGTATGTCTACAGAATGTGGATATTCCAGAACATCTCTTATTTCCTAAATTCTAGATTATCTTTCTTCCCCATAATTTCTCTGTTTGTAATCTTTCTTCATTTGTTAAAAGTCTTTTGTCTTCTAATATAATTACATATACATCACGTGGATTACACCACTCCAAAACCTCTATTTTTCTTATCATATTCTTAATACTATTTGCATTTACAGAAAGAATTCTAAAATTTTCATTTTCCCTAGTCATAGTTTCATAAATGCATAGTTAATTACTAGGCTAGCTTTCTTAATGGGCCATTCTAAGCCTAGCCAATTTCCCACCACCCAAAGTTGAGATTCAAATACTGCACCTTGTGTCTGTGAGTCAAACACCTTAACCACTATACCAACCCCAACTATTAGCTGCATCCATCCTTCTTCATCCATTTAATTTCTTTTATTTTCTTTTGCACTTGTCCCTTTAAAATTTATTTTTCTGTATTTTACTCTTTTAACAATACAATTCTTTTTTCTTCTTTACTATCGCACAATTTATGTCTTCTTCATCACTTATTTCAGAGCCTCTTTATTATGTTTTCTCGTGTATTTTTCTCCCATGTCTATTACTTGTATAATTTCTTTTCTTTGTTCATGTTCTTCTTTCTTTTTCTTTTTAACCAAGAACACAAACAACCAATAAAACTTGTAAAAACCACCAAAAGGGACATGGATAAACTAGCCAAACAATGTCAAATAAATAAATAATTCCATTTATTAACTGCTTTTGTCCCGGTACACTGGACTTCCTGAGAATAAAAACACAATAAACATTTTATACTTATATACAAACACTCCTTCCAACTAATTAAGGTAAATTATTCAATCAACCAACTATCTTGTTGTTTGAAACACAAATGAACAATAAATAATAAAAAATACATTTTGAATAACAAGAATACATTATTCAGGTAAAACTCTTTGGGAGAAAACTAAACCTTGGTTTCTTTTTCAAGGGTAACCCTGGTTCTTTCACCACTCAAACTGGCCAGGTGTCAAAAGGACCAAGTGTCTTTAATACCCCTGTTCACTCTATTGGGAATATGTTTGAAAAATTATGTCAATTGGACATAAGAACATTACTTTTGAAAAATCAAGGTTGTGACAGAGATTTGAATTCAACACCAAATGAAACACAATTATTGCACAATATTATTTTGAATAATGAAATCTGGGTCATGAAACCAGACAAGAGTGGGGTTATTGTGGCAATGGACTCCAATGACTATGTCAATAGGATGTTTTCTATCTTGTATGCTGATACTTATGAAGAAGTTTCCAGAAATTAGCTTAATATTGCTTAGCATAATACAGATTTATTACTTGATGAAATGTTGTTCAATGGTCAAATTTCCTTAGAGGAACATGAATTTTTGCAGGTACCCCATCCCCATATCCCCACCATTTTTGGAATTCTGAAAATACATAAAAACTTGGAAAAACCCTCACTACATCCAACTGTGGATATGAAGGCATCTAAAACTTTCCCTATTGTCAAATTCATTGACCACAAAGTTAAAGATGTGTTGGTAAACCATTCTTATTTATATAAAGACTCATGGAATTTTTTGTCTAAGGTATCAGATAAAGTGTATGATGACCATTTAGTGGTCACAACTGAGGTCTGTGATCTATTCTCTGTGATTCCCCACCAAAAGGGGTTGGAATGGTTTTATGATTTTTTAAGTAGTAATTCAGACTTGGAACATAGAAGTATACTTACTATTAGGACATGTGTGGAAATGGTCTTGGAAAACAACTTTTTGATTTTTGTAAATCAAATCTTCAGACAGGTCAAGGGTGTGGCAATGGGGGCAATTTGTGCTCCTATTTTTGATAACATTGTATTAGCTCATTGGAAAGACTTTTTTGTTTTTAGGTTCCAATACAAGGACTGTTGGGATCTATATGGCTGGAACTTTGACAACATTGTACTGTTTTAGAAGGACAGTGCAGGTAAGTTGACTGACTTTTTTAATTATTTAAACTCTACCACTCCATTTTCTGAAATTCACAATGAATGTGGACAGGGATAAGGTCACGTCACTATTAGTGTGAACTATGACACCACAAATTTTGAGTCATCTCTTTATAGAAAGCCAACCTATTCAAACTCATTTTTACATTATGTCAGTTGGCACCCTGACCACCAGAAAAAAATCATTAGTGAAAGGACAGTATGTTGGGTTGGCGAGAATGATGTCAGAAGAGTGGATGTTGCAGGGTGAATGTCTGAAACTTTATATGGAGAGGGTACCCTGAGCCATTTGTTTTAGACATCATAAATGAGGTCAAAGTTAAGAGACAAACTGGCCTTTTTACACCACTCCTAGGTACGAGGTTAGACCCCCAGCAGTTGGTTCTCCCAATGTATAGAGGAGAGGTTTCATCTGACTTTGATTTTACCATTTAATCTCCATTTTTCTGACATCAAGAGCATTATAATGAAAAATTGGAATATTTTTAATGTAGATCAGGAACATCTGGCAAAAATAGGTAATAAACCTAGAATCATTTACAAGAAGGACGTGAGTATTAAAATGTTACTTGAGAGGCCCAGTAAAAAATTAAGAATGGGTGGCATGAAAAAATGTGGGCATTATACCCAATGTAGATACTTAGAACAGGATTCAGTTTTTGTTAAAGGCTTTTGTGTTATCAAGCCCCTTTACAATTATTGTTTTACTAAAGGTGTTGTATACATTGCTGTATGTCAACTATGTGAAAGTTTTTATATAGGTAAAATCAGGAAAGCATTAAAAAATACAGTTTACAAACATGTCTATGATATTAAGATTAAAGTAGAGAGCAATGCTTTGCATAAATATATTAAGAAACATCCACAGCATTTTTTTAAATCTTTTCTTGTTGATCATGTGAACTTAGGATGTGGGGGGTATTGATGATTATCTGGAATATAAAGAGCTCAAATGGCAGATCAGAACTAATGCTTCAGAACCCCATGGTCTTAATGAACAAGTGGCATTAAGTTCAGTACTTAAGTTGAAAGCTATTTTTTTATAAGTTAACAATTATATTATATGAATATTTTTAGTAATGGGTTCTTGTTTTTATGACTTTTTTATGACACTTGGATAAGAGGTTTTTATTGAAAATGTATTCTTGTTATTCAAAATTTAATTTTTTTATTATTTATTGTTCATTTGTGTTTCAAACAATAAGATAGTTGACTGACTGAATATTTGACCTTAATTAGTTGGAAGGAGCATTTGTATATAAGTACAAACTGTTTATTGTGTTTTTATTCTGAGGAAGTCCAGTGACCATGACAAAAGGGCTTAGTAAATGGATGATTTATTTATTTTACATTGTTTGGCTAGTTTCCTGTGTCCCTTCAGGTTTGTTTTACAAGTTTCTTTTTCTTTTTCTTTACTTTTATTTTCATTTTTATAATCCATCCATAAATATCAGATTTTGTTAAATTTACATACATCTCAATTCACATTTTTTCATGTCCCATTTCCCCACAAATATAACATTTTCTTTTATCATAGTTACTTATCAAATGTCTTTCTTTTATACACACACACACACACACACACACACACACACACACACACACACACACACACACACACACACACAAAATGTTTTGAGTTGTCCCCAATATTTTACAACACCCCATTCCCATCCACATTTATCATGCTTGGTATATATATATATATATATATATATATATATATATATATATATATATATATATATTTCTTTTTCCATTTTTAATGCAATATCACAATCCCATCCAAAAGTCCATAAATCCCTTTATCATAAACTTTTGCCATGTCCAGTACTTCTTTACATAAAGTTCTCAAATGTCCTTTCAAAGTCTCTTTTTCCACCTCTGTTCAAAATTGTACATGGATTTTTTTTTGTTTTCCTGTTAAATGTTTTTATCACATAAAGATTCCAGGGGTTACAGTCTTTCTTTTTTTCAAATGCTTCAAGAAAAAGTTCAGATATAATGTCACAAAATGATGCTTTGTTAATAAGAATAAATGCTATGACCTTATGTGATTTTACACCCAAAGAAGCTATTAAATTGTTCCACACTTCATACCTGTACATTTCTTTATCTTACTTACGTTGAATCCTTACCATGTACTTTCATTTGTCATTTTCGTCTGCCTTTTTTCTTTTCTGCTACTCCCCTTTTGTCTTCCTTTACTTTCTCTGCATATGTTTTCTTTTTTATCTCACATAATGATTCTTCAGGATTGTCTCTGCCTCCAAATGTCTCCTTCAATTTCTGTCTCACTTTGCATCACCATTTCTTTAAGTAAATCATCCCACAACCTGTCTAAACAGGAAGGTTGTAATTATACATCCATCATTTGCTGACTCATCTCCATCAAACAGATTCTATACACATTATCCGGTCTAAATATTGGCTTTCTCCTCCATTTCTCTCATCATTCCATTATTATCTCTCTCCATTTGTCTCACTGTTTCTCCAGGTCACCTCTGCACCGGGAAGGGAAATAGGAAGTGCCCATGCTAAATGGGTCCCACTAGCAACAACAATAAGTAGTGGAAGTTCCCTGATGCCCTGTCCAAATTTTCTCTACTAGGATAAATACCCCCTAAGATTTCCCCTGAAAAGAGGCTAATAGTCTAGTGGGACTAACCTGGGCAACAAAGCATAAATAAAAATAAATAAACACAGCATTACTGTGTGACTTTGCAAAATACAGTTGTTGCCAAACACTTAGAGGACAACAGTAGCAAGTTGCTTTCACATGTACAACTCCACACTCATGTGTTTTGTAAAAAAAAGCCTAGCATATGTACTCTTTGCATTTCTACTTCCAACATCTTCACATTAACAAATCCACATTATATATATATATATATATATATATATATATATATATATATATATTTCAATGTAACAACAGGTCTTTTCTGTACATTATTGAATACTTTCTCACTCATTCATGGACGTCTAACCTCCTTCTGCTAATTCAAATCTACCTAACAGCTTTCCATCACTAAAACTGCATGTAATAGCTACAAGTGTGTCTTACAAACCTGTTTGTGTATTGTAGTACCACCCACTACTTTTTGATAATTGACATATATTACCTCTTCAGTATGAGGCAGAAAATCTGCTGCTCCTGAAATCCTACAACTATTAACCATGATATCAACTTTATCTTTGTATTACTGTTTTCCAGCTATGACTGTACTGTAGTTCTGCTTTAGGTTTTTAAACTGTTTTTATTTTCCGAAGTTTATATACTGTACCAGACTACTAGTAAGAATGGGCCCCCAGATCCTGCTTACTTGACTAAAATAAATAAATAAACAGACATATTCAAAGAAATAGACAGACAGACAAGTACCTAAACCTTAAAATTTTAGTTTTGCTATCTGTGCAGCACAAATCTGGCTTACATATGCACAGTACACAACTACATCAGGAATCTCTAATGCATTGTGTTTCACTTCTCTTAAACATCAGTAAAGACATATGGTCTTTTAATCTTATCTTTTTCAGTTAGTTTGTTGTCAAAGTTCAACCCAATAACTGCTTCCCCACTCCCCAGTAAATCTTGTTGGGGGGGGGGGGCAGAAGGTAAAATTTGAAAGTCAGAAATGGTAATATGTTTTGAGGTTTTGTCCTAAAAGTTTGTGGGTAGAATGTTGCAGAAATTAGCAGCTTTACAATTCATTGGGGGAGGTGTTGTTGGCTCCCACATCACTACTGCAGATCCTAGCAACAATGGCAGTACAGTGCACCTTGTGAGCAAATGTTTTTCTTTGTTCTTTTTGAACCCACAGCAGTCAACCATCAAGCCCCACCTCTGAAGACAGGACTTCAGCTAGTTTATTCCTTCTCGGTAGGTGGTGTCCATTATCCACCAGGGGAATCTATAAATGCTGCAGGGAATGGGAACTTTCATCCCATCCTTTCAGTTCTACCTTATCCCCCAGACCAGGATCCTATGGGATAGTCAGTGTCCCTGGACAGAACTATTATACATCCACTCCCAATCAGTAGCTTGTTTTATACTGAGTGGCAACAGTGTGGAAGCAATACAATTATAGCCCTAACCACACCTGTTTCTTGGAAGACATGAGTACCCACATCACTGTGGGGCCCTCCTATACCTTCCCTTGCATGCATGCATGCATGTTCCCACACACATGTCCCCCAAGGTCAACATTAACCAGTTTAGGGGCTCCAAGTGCACACTGCCCCAGCACTGGACAATGTTAACATGCATGCCTTTGTTTGTACTGGAGCAACTTGCCACTGGATAACCATCACTCATTAAATCGAAGCTGGGCAAGGCATGAGCCACTCCATTCCCATGCTGTCCATCCAGCCTCCAGCAAGCACCCAAGCCTACCCAAAACTAACATTGTCTGGATTAGAGACAAAGTATAATCTCTGTATGCCATGGTAATGGTGCACCTTTCAGCAAAATGTTGCCCATGTAGATTTGCATGCATTTGTTTTTACTTTAACTAGCTATTTATTGGCTTTTATTACTAAATAGCTAAATTGATCATCTTAATCAATAATAGAGCAAGACTTATCCAAATATTCATTTAACTGGCAATAAAAGAGAGCAGGGATGCAGAGGAATCACATATCCATAGTTTTCTTTTATCCAACCAGTCTGTATTTCTTGGTGTCAGCATTGGAAATTAATATTTTAAAATAGTAAGTTAAACTATGTTTTAATTTTCCTAAGTTTATATACTGTACCATTTGAAAATGTGACCAGAGCCACTGACAAAGGCAAATCTGAGCACATATCATACCTCAACTTAGCAAAGGCTTTCGACACAATCCCACATTCAGACATTATTAATAAACTTAAAAAACTGAATGTAAACCCTTTTATTGTAAGATGGTTTGTCAACAGGCTTCACATACCGGACACACACTATCAAAGTGGGTGACTCCACATCAACGAACAGACCTTTCACCATCAGGGTGTCCCAAGGGTCAGTGCTGGGCCCCCTACTGTTTGATAAATACTTCTCAGAAGGTCAGGTCAAAACTAAAGGGCTGTGCCTGACCAAGTTTGCAGACAACTGCAAACTGAGTGCAATTATTGAATCTCCAAATTATATCAGTATACTCCAGAAGAGTCTTATGCAGGCCAGCAACTGGTGTCTTAGTCATGGTCTAAAACTGTATGCAAAGAAATGCATCATCATTCCTTTCAGCGCTAACAATGTCCTTTCACACTATCAAATAAACAACAATACCCTAAGTACCCATAAAGTGGTAAGGGACCTGGGATCACAAATTGACTGTGACCTTAACTTTGACCACCATGTGTCTACTGTAGTAAGGAAGGCTTTCTACATAGCATACTTGATTATTACGACTCCAGCATGTGCCTTATACAGACTGACTAAAGTCTCTGTCACTATACTCTGTATCATATAGACTTCTTAGGGGAAACTTATGCCTGGTCTACAGAGCAATATCAGACCCAAACCTAATGAACTTGCTACACATCCATAAATCAAACGGGTCTAGGGCTACCTATTACAGATACCTAAATATGGCCTGTGACTTAAATAGGACATGCTAGAGGGACAGATTTATCTCTCAGTGACTACTGCATCTTTGGACTAGGCTACCAATTTATGTGAAACAGAGCACCTCTATGACACTGTTCAAGAGGAACCTGGATGAGTGGATGGGGCACCATAAGCTCTTACTGGGGATAGCACCCACAACCCTCCTGGACATGGATAGTCATTACTAAATGCAATCTTTGGTATTGACTGGCATTTATGTGGTATTACATTGGGATGAAATGGCTAGGCCTGAAATGACCTCCAGGTCAATAGCTAGTAATCTCTTATGATCCTATGGGTTATTGAACATTAAACTGTCAATGATCATAATCTCTGATCAGTGTTTCTCCAAATCACTAAAAAATGCATTTCAAGTGTTTTTTGTAGGGGACAACCCAGTCTTCCCCAAATTTATCAACTTGGTCACACCAACTTGCTGTACGAAAACACTTACTTCTAAATGGCATCAGTGCCTGCACATCTCACCACCAATGATTTCCTGTGGAACCAGTCTGATCCTTGGTGTCTTGAGCCTCAGGCAATTGGGGCTCAGGAACTCAAATGTCATCCATCAGTAGGGAAGCAAATTAAATGTATTTTTCTTTGCTGATGGTTCTGGAGTTCGTGATGGTGACAATAACTGTGTGGATGATGAAGACTAAGGAAGTAAGGAAGGATAATTTGACTGGTTGTGGCAGTGGATGTGCGGTTTGTGGTGTCGGTGGGTTCAGACTGGGGATTGGATACTGCTGGTGCTAGAATGGGAGATGCGGTGGGTGAAACTCCTGTGCCTTCAGTGGTATCAAAAGGTCTGGACTGGTTTTTGGCTGTTGCCTGTGCTGGAGGGAGAGTTGTAGTAGTTATTTGTGCCTTTGGTTGGCTTATTACTGTTGTTGCTAATGTGTCTTATGATTTTGTGTTTCTTGTTTTTATGTTTTTGAGCTTGGAGGAATGAAATTTTGTTCATCTATACACTTGTGTATGGGTTGAATGAGAAAAAAGTTATTTCTGGTTTCTGATTTCAGTAAAATAGCAGTATTAAAACATTCCACTTAGTCTGAATTTACATGTAAATAATACCAAATAAATAATGATTTGAGTGCACAGTATTTTCTGACCTGTTTACATTTATTCTGAAACATTTCTGGGCCTCCAAAGGGAGACTGTCTTTGCCACCTGAGAAACTATGTCATAGTACTGTTTCAGCATGTCTAAATAAATACTGGAATAGCTGTAGAAAACCTATACAGATAGCTTTGTCTTGACAGGTTTCTGCTTCAGAATGATTCTCCTTTGACTGAATGTGTCAGAGCTATACTTCTCAACTGCCTTTTACAATATGGATAACTTTATTATTTTTGTCTTTCATGTACACACTTGTTACTTCAGTATCCATTTCACAAGTTAAATGTTTGATTCACAGATATTCATTTCTGCTGAAAGGAGAGGTAGATTACTTGCTTACCGAGAGTTTGATGGTGACATTTTCTTTGAATGTTATTTGTGTGAATGCTGCACTGAATGAGAATTGTATTTGTGCATATGTTACACTGAATGGAATGCCATTCTGTGAAATTGAGTTGTTGCAATACATTTACAAGTCAATACTACAAAGGTTAGAGTGGGAGCTTAGGCCGAGGTTAGGATTAGGATATAAATTTTGGCTCCCATTGGTATTAAGATCTCACTAAGTTTTAAAGTTAGATTTAAAGTTTGGGGTAGGTTTAGAATTAGAGTGCAGGTGCTATGTCCTATTGGAAAGTGTGAAGAATATGACTTCTACAAAATTACTATGTTTCAATTTGTATATTGTTGTCTGTGCATTTGATAAATGTTTGGACAAAATTGTTTATATATATATTTTTATCTTTAAATATTTTGATTCAAATTGCACTTGAAAAGTTTGCTTTCAAATTGATATCTTAGTCCCCTGTTTTGGAGGTTAAATGAACATGGTCTGTAGTCTTACACTATGGTGTGTATTATTTTTATATAGTATTTAGTGCTTGTAATACTCCCTTCAGGAGTGGTGTACAGTTCATTATTTACGTACCTACATGTTTATACATATGGGCATAATTAATTATCCATTAAATTAGTCAATGGCTTAATATTATAGTTTTGTGGTACAAACACATGTGGCCTTATGTATCACTGTTTATGTGACTATCGGGCTGTACAATCCGAGACTGCTGGGATGTGTATGTGGCACCGAGATTGTATCACTGCATCACACTGTCTATAAACGGCTGGTTGTATCTAGGTAAAGCAGAAAGGTAGCAGCATCAGTAAGTATGTAGCATCTAGCAGGAGTCTTGAGAAGAGGTCCTAGATCTCTAAATAATAATTTAAAAGGAACTCTTTGCCATATTTAGTGTTATGATGACAAGCATGTTTAATAAATGGGCTGCTACTTCCAGATACCACAGCTTAATGTATATATAAGATGTGAATAATTTTCAGCCCAGCCTTTGTTTTCCACTAGGTTCTTTTCTAATCCTTATGCTTGCCTTCCCGGTGTTCTTCCTAAACTAAATGCACACACACCCATTGCATTGCTTGTGGAGTCACAGCACTGGCTGAAAACTACCACAAGAGAGTTCTTTATTGAGAATGACTAATCTAGCTATCTTGTATCACATGACCTGGATCCCTGCTGAGTGCATGGCAAAGGAGCCAGGACACTGTTTGAGTATAACAAAGATGAGCGGGATACCGAAAGACTGAAGCATCTGCTGTGCAAAATGTTTCAGTCTTGGATGTTTTACAGTCAGGATATGGAATGTATTGTTATGTTACTGCAAGAGTATTGCCTATCCTCAGTATATGTATCTGAAAGTTTTATTGATAAAGCTACCATGTATTTCCTTATAGTAGAGGGGCAGCTCTCAGAATATTCCAGCTGGTCCTACCACCCACCCTGCCTGACTTCTGTCTGCTAACAGATTAGAACCAGTATTGATTTTAATGTGCATTCTTGCAAATTTAACCTTTGTTTTACTCTGTAGTCTCTACAGTTAAAATGTTGAAACTGTGATGTGTAGTATAAGAGATCAATTAAAATGAGCATGGTGGAAAATATAATACAATCAGCATTTTTTACTTTTGTCTGTGATCACAAACGATACATGAACCTTAACAGACAGTTTTCAGAAAAAAAAGTCAAAATCTTGTTTAGGACAAATGGTTTACATTGTCCTATGTTTAATCAGTCTGCTGCATACCATGTGGGGGAGAGAACAGCAACATTTCAAAAGGAAGACCTTTTCTTTTCCCAGCAGTATGGATTACTTCATGGCTCACTAACTTAAACATATGCAGAGACCTTCTGCAGGCTTAGCGTATCTAGCAGCTAATAAACTAACTTTAATTAGCTATGATTACCATTATGGCTTCCTGCACAAATTCACCGATACTCATTTGTCACCTCATTACTTGCATTGTTCTTCTCTCTGTGCAGTGAAGAGGCTTCACAGCAAAGGCACTCACTGGGGGAGAAATAGCTACAAAGGCACAATTTTCTAGGTCAGTTTCCATTAAACTACTCTTGCCAGTGTGGAAAAGCTATAGCTTCCGAACTAAAACTGAGTTCAAAACCAACATCTGTTACATGGTTGTTGCTTCACAAAATAAAGTACAGATTGTTGCTCAGTGTGCTGCAAAACATAGAGGGAGAACCTGAGAAGGTGACTCAAGAACAGAGCACTGCTATCATTGTTTCTGGGAGGTTGGAAGAATTGGCAAATTGGAATTATTAAGCAATTAAACAACAGATGAAGCTGCTGTTTTCATTCAGTATGTAACCCACAATTTTTATGTTGTCAGCACAAGGAAAGCAACAAATATTAGCAAGCTCATCTGGCGTTGCTTTTGTTAAAACCACAGATAGTTATATTCTTTTAGAAACGTTTGCAAAATTACAGAATTTGCACTGCATGCATTCTGGGAGAACATTTTATTCTAGTGGCATATTTTAGTCAAGACAATAATGTTCATAGAAATTGCATTTTTCCTGTAGTAGTGACTTCTTGTATTTTGTATATTGTTAAAATAAAATAAATAAACATGAATAAAAAAAATAAAATGTGATCTAGATAAGAAATGCTTAGGTACATCTGCTCTTCTTATTATCCTTCTGTGGGCATTTTACAACCATTATAAACAAACATGCACTTTACATCCTTAGCTCCAGGGCATGCTTCTGCCTATACCATATGACCTGGAGTTCTCCCAGAGTTTCTTTCTCCACCACATTTTGATGACTTGTCCATGTATCCACAGCCACATATGAAAAAATGCATGAGCAGTACCCTTGTCTTGAGTCTCTCTTGTAATTTCAATATGTTACCGTTTTGCTGTTGTATAATCTTTTCCATAAACTCAGACACACCTACACCAACACGCGCACGCACGAGCATAATTTTTAAATTGTACCCAGCTAAAACAGTCTTGCACTCTTATGCACATCTGTGTAAGCTCCATGGCAGGCTGAACAAGTACAGTTTGAGCTGTTTATTAAATACACCCTTAGCATATCACTGTAACTACTTTCAGCAGTCATTGCAAGCCAGTATTGAAAGTCTTTTAATGTGGGCTACTAGGGATCATATAACTACACACACAGGTATACACATATATGATATGTGTGTTTGTGCATCTGTGAGTAATATGTGTGCAATTCACTTTCCTGGGCTATTTGATTAGAAAGTGATCATCCTTCTTTTAAACACCTTCTAAAACACCACTTGTCAAGCTCATGGCTCTGTTCATGCACCACACCTGACTGAAATGTATAATTCCTTATCAGGACTGTGATTCACTATCTTCACTAACCTCTCTTTGCTCAACCTCTCCTACTCTCTTTTCCTCTCATTTGTCTGTATCTAGAACTATAAGCAATACTTTCCAAACACTACTGTTACTGCCTTAGATAATTAAGTGTACTTTGCAAGAATTGTCAATACTATGTTGTAACTTGGTTGTGTAAATTGGAACTTTTCTCCCCGGTCTTTCACTGAAAATTGTATTTTTTTTCTGATTTTCCTGGTAAATGAATATCAATAAATAAGTGTGTGTGTGTGTGTGTGTGTGTGTGTGTGTGTGTGTATGTGTGCATACATGTATGTGTGTGTGTGTGTGTGTGTGTGTGTGTGTGTGTGTGTGTGTGTGTGTGTGCATGCATCTTCTTCTTCTTCTTTCGGCTTTTTCCCAGTTAGGGGTCGCCACAGCGGATCACCTTGTCCGCACATTGAATGGCAGTGGAGTTTTACGGTGTCGAGTTGCCAGCCCGGCGCCCAACCTTCCACAGAAGGCACACTCACACGCACACCTAGGGCCAATTTAGAGTGTCCAATCCACCTGCAGCATGTCTTTGGGATGTGGGAGGAAACCAGAGCACCCGGAGGAAACCCACGCGACCACAGGGAGGACATGCAGACTCCGCACAGAAGGCACCCCAGCCGAGGATCGAACCGGAGAACCTCTTGCTGTGAGGCGGCAATGCTAACCACTGCACCACTGTGGCCGCCCTGTGTGTGCGTGTATATATATATATATATATATATATATATATATATATTAGTTAGACCTCACTACTCTTTAGTGATGTATATTATACTGTCAGTTGACAAAAGTGTAGCCAAACAGAATATAATCAATGAACAGGATTCATAAAAAAATACATCTGTCAGTGTATTAAGTCAAAAACCTTTTACATTTTATTTAACACACCAGCTCCATTGGTTCATAAAACTCCCATCCAATAGGTTTAACTAGCAAGCTACATTGACATGTAAATAACTTATATGTTATTATTCTGTACAAAATGGCATAGCACAGTAGAATTCTAATGAGAATGCATGCCCAGCTTTATTTCTGATTTTTAAGAATCATTTTGTCTGTACTTAGTTTGCACAAAACTCTTTGTACTTTTTTGTTGCAAATTATCTTGTTTTAACATCTCCATAAATCTGGACACATACATATTTTGTTCCATAATCACTTAACTGATTCTTTGTTAACTGATTTAGCTGAAGAAAGTGTAATGAATGATGAAATGCTTTCATTTTTAACAGTAAAGAATCCAGGGTTACTAGTGATTTTTGAGTACCTCAAAAAAAAACATGAGGCATATACACTTCGGGCCTATAGTGGCAGCCAGGGGCTGCTAAACAGAATCTCTGGCAGCCATGGTTGAACATTATTTACAACCAGTGGTTCAAAAAATGAATCATTCAGTGAAAGGTTCATTTGATTTTGTTAACCATATCAAGCATGGAAAAAAGACAGGACAGTGTTTATTAGCAACTTTGAATGTTGCATTCCTATATATGGTTATTCCAAAGGAAGAAGGTTAGAGTTGACTAATGTGTTTTTTGGATAACCGTGAAGGCATCTCAGAAATTAATGTTGATTTAATTTGTACCTTTTTGAAGCTGATTTTAGAAAACATTTTTTTTTTGTTTTTTGGGAAGAAGTGGTTTCAACAACAGACAGGAGTGGTAATATGAGCTTTAATGGCCACAACTTACGTGAATATATTTCTTGCAGCATGGGAAGAAAATGTGTGAAAATTAGACCTATTTAAACACTGTGAAGTATAATTTAGGTTTATTGATGACATTTACATGTTATGGGATTCATTCCTAGAAGAACAGTGACATTTTTTCCATTATTGAATCAGGCTAAGGTTTAAACTTAATTATGGGAGTAAGGAAATTAATTATTTGGGCATTACAATATATAAACATCAGGAAGAACTAGATTAGTGGCAATAAATGTGGTGACTTGCTGTTCTCTGCCTGGCTATTGCTAATCTCTGTCTGCATTTGACTATTGCTGATCTTGGACTGGAGTTATTCATTTAAGATGTCCTACCTTCCATTTTTTTATCTTTACTTTTATATGGCTTTTTGTTTTGTTTTGTTTTATTTTTTGTCCTTTTTGGAGTTTTAAGAGGTCTTGACTAGGGCCAGTTAAAACTTATTTTGCAGACAGTGCATAAAATGCAGCTAATTAGTGGCAGGAGCTCAGAAATACCATTTCTCATTTAACTACAAGTATCCAATGACATCTTTATTTAGCTGTAGTGATGTGCGACTTGCTGTTCTCTGCCTCACTATTGCTGATCTCTGGCTGTATTTGATTTTTCCCATGCATTTATTTCTGCTTGATAGTAGCCAGATTACATTGTAACTGGTATTCCAAGCCTCTTTGTTCTGATTTATGCACTTGGGCTCCAAATTTATCTTACATTAGGAAGGTTTGTGGTCTACAGTTGTGTAGCAGGACAGGTAGCTTACAGCCTTCGAATTGGGAATTACTAGCTGAAGGCTAATTGTATCTGTTATTTTAAAAGTGTCTTTGTTCTGGTTTAAGCAGTCAGGCTCCAAACCAATTATTTTACTTTAGGAACATTTGTTAAATACACTGTTGTGGCAGGGGAGGATAGCATATGCCCTTCTAAGCTGGAAATTGCTGGTGTGAGTCTTACTGTGCCTTTATTTGATTGGCTAGAGGGCTAGCTTGTTTAAAATTTGAATCTATGCTTGAGGCATTTGATGAAGTTTGGCAACCATGCTACTTGAAAAGAAGAATGTTGCTGGTTTCTGCTAAACTCTGCAAAAGCTAAGACTTACATGACCATACCCACTGTTTCAGCACTTGTTTTTCACATCATTTTTGCCACAGCTGCAGTAATTGAGTGTTTCTGTGTTGAATTTCTTTACTTTTTGACCTTTTTTACAGTCTTTAGTTAGAACTTCCTTAGTTCCACGTTAGTGAGAGTATAGGGGACCCGAGTCATTTTCTGGCCCAGGAATGTATAAAGAAAATAAGTGTGTGCTATTTTTGATGGGCCACAAGTGTTTGTTTGTGTTTTTTTTTAATTGAATCTCTTCTGCTATTTAAGCATTGCAGTTGCACAATGCTTGACTCATAAACTATGAGCAAGTCAAAATCTACATTACCATATCTACTGTTTTGGCACTTGTTTTTCACATTATTGTTTAACAGCTGCATCAATTTAGTATTTTTGTGTTGAATATATGCACTTTTTGGTCTTTTTTACTGTCTTTAGTTAGAACTGCTACTCTCTGTTCAGTGGCGCCTAGCTGTGATCTGTAAAGATGCTGATATCTCTCAGTGTAATCCCCCCTTATAATCTGTGTAGACACTGATCTGTCACAGTGTAAATTTCCATTAAAATACCTGTTACTGTCTCGATAGATTTTTTTTTACCTACTAGAGCATCTAGTTTGCGCATTGCTGTCCATTGCTCATCATGTTCCTTGTGTTATTGGCCTACTCAGTATTTTAATTTCCCTCACTCCGCCCTAGTAGATCAGTAGTCATGGATATGCACTTCCTGATTCATTCTCTAACCAGTCTGGCTGAAATTGGTATTCTGAGGCATTGTAGCAATGGTCTCATGTACACTGACAACTCACTTAATCCTACAAAACAGATAAATTATGCGAGAGGCATGCATACACTTTAATGCTGGAGGCAAAACTCTCTCATACAACCAAAACTAATCCTATAGAGGCTGTCAGTGACACTTGTACCATGCCTATTGCACAGGGTAACTACTATACACATAAACCTATTTATGTTGAGACACTTAAAGGTAATCTTCCTAAAACACTAAGACCTCCTACACAACACAATCAAAAAAGGGTCCTCAGCCATCATGTAAACACTCCATTAAAACACCACCCACATAGTAACACTGTGTCCAATACCTCTATTGCTAAGACCTTAAGGCAAACAAGCACATAGCCAAATTTCCTGGTCATTCGTGAGACACACTAATATTCCCCTCATCAGACTGAGTAGGAGAGAGTCATGGTTAGTTGCCTTTCCAGGGCTAAGATCCATCAAGTCACATATGTACTCAGGTCATTAAACCACTGGTACCAGTATGACTCTGTAATAGTCCATGTGGGTGTTAATGACCTGAGATGTACCTCCCTTGACTATATGAAGTAAGACATGATGACGCTCACTGATTATGTCAGGCAAGTATGAGCCTTTCACTGAGCAGCATACTACCTTCTCCAAGCATGATGCCAGGTTACCAACAAAAAAAGGATTGATTTAACTCATTACCCCTGAATACCGACTCATAGCACCTCTGTGCTTACATCCAAGCGCTATGAGATGAGAGGAATTTCATGCTCTTACCCCAAGTGCCTTCCACAAGTGTGAGAAACTTTAATGTTATTTTTTTTCCCTATCCTCACTGCAAAACATGCTGAAATCATAACTGAACATATTATTTACATTCTATAGTTACAATTCAGCATGTATTTACATGCTGCTCACATTAAACTTTTTTTGAGAAAATCTGTTTTCTAAGTGTTAGATAAAGCAAGAGGTGGCAGCAAATCGAATTCTTGCAATGTAAGCCACCACCTGCATAACACCTCCACCCCTGACCTACGTTTTTCTTGTTTTCACCAAATAAATAGAGGGTCTAGCAGCAGGTATTTCCTTTCTTTCTACTGATATTTGGAGATTTTACCTGCTACTGGAGCCATCTATTTATTCTGGGCATGGCTTACACAGATTGCTATTGAAGAAGTAACACCGGTTTGGCCATTCTTCTCTGGAGTTTCATCAGTTTACTGCTCTGATAATTCAGGTAAGATATTTATCTGTGTCCGAGTCCATTTTTTTTTTTTTATAGGGAGACCCATAGCATACACCCTCAATTTTTGTCGAGCTGGTATGATATCCATTGTCAGTTGCTATCTGCAGTGTGTGGAAAGCGCAAGAAACAAACCTAGCACCATCATTTAAAAAATATTACTCTGCTGCGGCAGGCATTTAAATCTCTCTAATTTTTTTCTGTTCACATTACATGTTTTGATTGCTTGGGGGAGGGGAGGGAAAGTGGGACTGACTGACATTAAACCAATGTGTTCTGAAAGCATACGGTAGGGTGAAAAGCAGCAAAACGTCTATCTGTTCCACCACATGGGAGCGGATGGTCATGGTAATTTATCAAATGTGGTGGTTTGCCTGGTGATCAAGAGAGCACTTAGACAACTAGGCTTTGCTTCTTTCCTGACTCACTCAACAGAAAATATAAGAGCTTCCTTTTCTGAGTCAATGCTTTTCCTCCTGAAGGATAAAGAAACAAAAATGAGACAGCATTAGCAGTCAAAACGATAATCGAGCCAAACTTGTCAGCTGACTTACCATTGTGACAACGTAGCTTTGAAATAACAAACGGTTAACACAGACCAAAATGGAGCAGGAGAAGAACAACTAAAATAATGAATAACACACTTTAATATTAGTAAACGCTTTCATCCTATACAGAGCTAATGACTTTAATATTATTAATATTTATATGAAGTATGTTATTCACTACTTTAGTCTCCTGTTCTGGTGTGGTTGGTGTTAACTGCTTGTTATTTTATATTTACACCGGACTCTGTTTTTTTTTTTATGTTTTTTTTGCAACTAACTTTGCTGGTTTGTTGATACAGTCGCTCCTTCCTTTTACTCAGTAATTACACTCACATCTCTGCTATTTAGTAATGGCAGTGTGCTGCTATCTCAAATCTAAACTGCATAAAAATATCCATTCAATGTAGTATGTTAGCTGTATCTAGCAGATATTTTTCAGATGTAGAGACAATTGTTTAATTGTTTTCTGACAGGAGACAGTGAGAAATGAATATTCTGCAGGCAGTCAAGTAAGGTGAAAAAGGGACCAAGACAGTAGAAATGTAAACATAAAGTGTGTTTTGATTGTTTGGGGGAGAGGAGGGAAAGTGGGACTGACTGACATTAAACCAATGTGTTCTGACAAGCATAAGGTAGGGTGAAGCAGCAGAATGTTGATCTGTTCACCACATGGGAGGGGATGGTCATGGTAATTTACCAAATGCGGAGGTTTGCCTGGTGATCAAGAGAGCACTAGACAACTAGACTTTGCTTCTTTCCTGACTCACTCAACAGAAAATATAAGAGTTTCCTTTTCTGAGTCAATGCTTTTCCCCTTGGAGGATAAAGAAACAAAAATGAGGCAGCATTAGCAGTCAAGCCAATAATGAGCTGAACTTGTCAACTGACTTACCATTGTGACAACGTAGCTTTGAAATGACAAACAGTTAACACAGACCAAAATGGAGCAGGAGAAGAACAACTAAAATAGTGAATAATACACTTTAATATTTGTAAATGCTTTCATCCTATACAGAACTAATGACTTTACTATTATTAATATTCATATGAAGTATGTTATTCACTACTTTAGTTGTTTGTCTCCTGTTCTGGTGTGGTTGGTGTTAACTGCTTGTTATTTTATATTTACACCGGACTCTGTTTTTTTTAGATGTTTTTTTTGCAACTAACTTTGCTGGTTTGTTGATACAGTCGTTTAATTGTTTTCTGACAGGAGACAGTGAGAAATGAATATTCTGCAGACAGTCAAGTAAGGTGAAGAAGGGACCAAGACAGTAGAAATGTAAACATAAACATAAAGTGTTTCTGTTAATCAGCTACGGGGAAGGAGTGGGTCTGAAAATGACAGCTGGGTTTCCAAGCTGCAGACTCGTGTCAAGGTTGGTGGAAAAACAGAGATTGACTGCTATTAGTAAGTACATTGGCAGTTTTTCTTGTTCTTTAAATTGTGCAGTTTTTACAGTGCATGAACCTGGTATTCTCTAGTATGAAGTGGTGAACTGGAATATATAATTGCGTGGATTATCTATACAGACTCGGAGTCAGTTATTTTATATTATGTCAAGTTTAGCAGCATAAATGGTAGTGCACTGATGTACGATCTGAGTTGACTTGGCCGACCATCATATGCTTTTATGAACTTCTTTATTTACTTCATGAATGGTTTGCTCAAAAGGTTATGTACAGCAATTATCACCTTTGTATGAGCATGCAGAACCTTGCATTTATGAAATGCAAGTCATTATCACATTATTAATTTACAATATGTGCAGTTACAGTACAACACTGAGTCATTATCACTTGTCAGGTAAAACAGCAGCTGCCACTGTCCACATTACTAAAAGTCATTAACACCTTGCAAGCACAGGTATAGGACACTGCAGATGCCCTCAAGTGCTACTGATAATTGTCATATTTTGTTGTATAAGTCTGCTAGGGAACTTGTCAACATGCTCAGTAAAACCTCATTTTAAGATGGTAAAATAACTATCAGTATGCTGTACGCATGTACAGATACCACATTTTATGACTTGGGTTATGAACTTTAAAATATGTTTTCATAGTTTGATAAATAACTTTGCTAGGGAGCAAGTTATTGT
The DNA here is from genome assembly GCF_019279795.1 of Protopterus annectens. NCBI lineage: Eukaryota > Metazoa > Chordata > Ceratodontiformes > Protopteridae > Protopterus > Protopterus annectens. The sequence goes on along the minus strand of NC_056732.1, from coordinate 983,314,133 downwards.
GCTAAGTAATACCTCATTTGAAGACAGTATCAGTAAGTGCAACATGGTAAAGTGTCTACATGCTGTACACATGTACAGATATGACAGTTTGTACACATGTACAGATATGACAGTTTGTTTAGGATTTATTCTGGAAATTATGATTTTTTTTTGTTTATTTTGATAAATAACTTTGCTAGGGAGCATATAAATGTGCCAAATGTATGTAGGTCAGGGTAGTAAATGTATGTAGGTCAGGGCAAGAGGATTTACATTACCTCCCCCCTTTTACTCATTATGGCCATTGCTGAGAGGACACATGTAAATGGAAAAGGCAGAGTGCTGGCATTGCTGCTACCAGCAGTCTGAGTGGATAGCCAGCACAGATATGGGACACTTCAGATGTCCACGACCTGAAGCCCCATGCCTGTCCTCAGCATATTAGTGGAGTGGTGGTCCTTACCCTACTTTTTCCTGTTTACATGTGCCCTTTCTGTGCCCCCTTGTCAGTCACTGTGTGTAATTTGGTGTTTTCATGGGTAGTAGGTATATTCCTCTGCAGCGTCATCACCACGTATGTACCTAATGCAAAGAATACTGCACCTGTGGATAGGATTGAAAATTTGGATTGTCTAACCAGGCAATGCATATGATATACATATATATGTAGTCTTCCAATACATCTGTCAAACATCAGTAGTAATCTGTTTGCATTTTCTTTCCTGGGCATTTTGTCCACATTCTGACACTGACATGGCTTCACAAGCAAGAGAACAACAAGTGAGAGTGTGGGTGTGTGGCCATTCCTACATTCACTGGGCTGCCAGCCATGCTTCTGAAACTGAAAACCAGTACAACTTGAGCTTCCCCACATCCAGTGTGAAGGTATGCTGGACTGCAAGAAGAGGTATGCATTGGAGCGGAGTACTGCAGTTGTTGGAAGAGAAGTTTTCCATCGACCCTGAGTCCGACATTCTTGTGCTGCACATTGGAGGGAATGACATTATCACTCAACCACTTGGAAGGCTACGGTTTCAAATCACAGCAATTTTTGAACACCTGCAGTTGTGGTGGCTATGTTGTCATTTTGTGTGGTCTGATATAATTCCTCGACAGATATGGAAAACAGCAAACAGTCAATGGGCAGCTCACAAGGCAAAATGTTTACAGAATGGGTTCATGCATGGCTTGATGCACAGGGTCGGTGGATCTACAATCTGCCACGACAGCATCACCGCAGAAGATGATCACCTGTTCAAAAGGGATTGTGCTCACCTAACTGAGGAGGGCATTGCGTTGTTCTTGACTGACTTCCACAATGGTGTGAGGAGAGCTATGCAGGATTGGTAACATGCAGCTTGTGAGAAGAATGGAAAACACCCATGACCAAGTAGGACCAGTATGGTTAGTAAAACTCTATTATGAAATGTGTTGTATAAAATATATTTTTCTGAATTTGGCAAATAACTGTGGTAAGGAGCTGGTGAAGATGCTGATTAAGAACAACTGTTTCAGAAGAGTGCTACCACGTCTAATCTAATATGTCAGTAACCATCCTGCAATACTTCTTTTTTATTCTGCTTTTATCAGGCATGTGTAGAGTTTAGATGACAGGAAGGGCTTAGTAATACAGAACTTGATCCCTTAGGTCCATTGCTGAATGGACACATGTAAAGAGAAAAGGCATAGGTAAGGCAGACTGCTGACACTGAATGAGGTCTTGAGACTGCAGTGGTATTTGCTGTCTGAGTGGGTAGCCATCACAACTATCAGACAGATCAAATGGCCTTGCCTGCCACTGAAGTCCCATGCATGTCCTGGGTTCATTAGTGGAGTGGCGGTCCTTACCTTGCTTTTTCTCTTTACATGTACCCATTCAGCAGTATGTTGGCTACACCAAGAATGTGAATATTTACAATCATGTGTGTCTACATGGTAAAACAACTGGTTCTGAATGCTGTACACATGTACAGATATCAGTTTTGTTAGGACTCAGGTTATGGAAATTATGATTTTTTTTCATATTTCGGTACATAACTTTGCAAGGGAGAATCTGAATGTGCTAAGTAATACCTCATTTTGAAGACAATATTGATAGTTCCAACATGGTAAAAGAACTGTCCCCATATGTTGTACATATGTACAGATATTAAAGTTTGTTTCAGACTTAGGTTATGGAAATTATGATTTTTTTTCATATTTTGGTAAATAACTTTGCAAGGGAGAATCTGAATGTGCTACGTAATACCTCATTTTGAAGACAGTGTTAGTCCTTATAACATGATACAATAACTGTGTCTGTATGCTGCACACATATGCAGATATGACACTTTGTTTCAAACTAAGGTTATGAAAACTATGATTTGTTTCATATTTTGGTAAATAACTTCGCAAGGGAGAATCTGAATGTGCTAAGCAATACCCCATTTTGAAGACAGTATTGATAGTTCCAACATGGTAAAATAACTGTGCCTGTATGTTGTACACATGTACAGATATCAAAGTTTGTTTCAGACTTAGGTTATGGAAATTATGATTTTTGTTTTCACATTTTGGTAAATAACTTTGCAAGGGAGCATCTGAATTTTCTAAGTAATGCCTCATTTTGAAGACAGTATTGATAGTTCCAACATGGTAAAATAACTGTGCCTGTATGTGGTACATGTGTACAGATATCAAAGTTTGTTTCAGACTTAGGTTATGGAAATTATGTTTTTTTCCATATTTTGGTAAATAACTTTGTAAGGGAACATCTGAATGTGCTAAGTAATACCTGATTTTAAAGACAGTATTGATGGTTCCAACATGGTGAAAGAACTGTGTCTGTATGTTGTACACATGTACAGATATCAAAGTTTGTTTTGGACTTAGGTTATGGAAATTATGTTTTTTTCATATTTTGGTAAATAACTTTGCAAGGGAGCATGTCAGTGTGCCAAGTAATACATAATTTTGAAGACATTGTTACTCCTTACAACATGGTAAAATAAATGTGTCTGTGCACTGTACACTTGTACAGATATCACAGTTTGTTTAGTCTTGTAGGATTATGAAAATTATACATGTCCAATACTTATAGGTTCATAGGTAGGTACTAGGCTATCGGCCCAAGGGCCTATGTAAGCCTAGCCAACAAGTTTCCCTGGCTTATGCCACCCAAGAAAGTTATTTTCCTGTGCCACTGTCGAGCAGAAACACAGAAGTGATCCCCGGGGTGTATTTCCTATTTCCCATCCACTCATCAAGATTTTTCTTGAAGAGTGCTAATGAAGACCTTTGCTTGACATAGATGAGTAGCCTGTTCCAGAGTATGGGAAGTCTCTGGGACAGGAATCTATCCCTCCAGCATGTCCTGTTTATTGTGGTGACAAGGTTTAGGTCCCTATAGCATGTAGCTCAGAGGGATTGGGATTTCTTTATGTGTAGCATGTCCAACAGCTCTGGGTTTGACATAGCTTTATATGTTAGGCAGAGATCACCTCAGAGTAGGCAATATGCTACAGAGTAAAGCTGGTGTTTTTTGAGGCGGTCGGTGTAGGGCATTTGTTTGAGACCAGTAATCCTCTTTGTGAGGTACTTCTCTGGCCTTTCCAGCTGCTGCAGATGTCTTGTGAGACTTCTCATTATTATGCCCATATCCTTGCAAGGGAGCATGGTGATGACACAAATGATGCATCATTTTGAAGCTGACATTGAGATGCACAACTTCTCCACTGATATGTACCTCTGTCTCTTACAGGTAATGAGATATTATCCTTTGTTTATTTATCAATTATTATGAGAAATATTATATTCATCATACTTCTGTGAATATCTCCATAAAGGAGCATCACACAGTAATGGTTAATATATAATTTTAAAGCCGACATTCATACAAAAAAATTAAATACAAATTGTATGGATCTACATGGAACATTAACCAAGATATTGTGCTTTGCTTTTCCAAAAAGGTAAAAATCATGCACAATATCAACATTCCTTGTCAAATATTTAATAATGACTTTGATACGCACTATCAACATTTACACTGTTGGAAAGGGCAGTGTCTGCTGAACAAGTTTTGCATTTGCATTTTTAGTCTAGCTCTTATAGTTAAAGGGTTATGAACATTTGTTTTCTGTATGGTATTAGAAATGGATTTTCTGAAAATTAGCTCAGGCTGCACTGTTGTTCCTATGGTGGAATTAAGCAGTCAGCTTTTTCTGAGCTGCTCCAGAGTGAATGAGTTAACAATTGGCTTAGCTTCTAGTGTCAATCTAAGGGGTAGAATATTTGACAGCCTTGTCGGGCATGGTTGACAGACCATGCTGCTTTGTCAGATGATGGTCTGCACTTATCCTCTCTAGGCATTCAGATATTGGGAAAGACCTTTTCTACCCCAATAGTACCTTTTTTAGGCAATGTTAAACTGATAAACCTCCCAACTTAACTGAACCTATGAAGGAATATGTGAAGATGGTACTGGTCAGTGCTAGATGTCTTAACAAGAAACCAACTCCTTGCAAGCCTTCCTCTCCCTGGAGAGTGTAGACATCTGTGCAGTAATGAAGACATGGTTTAAAGTCCCAGAGAGTACCCCAGCAGTGCATGGTTATAATGCCTTTCACACCTTGAGACCAGCTGCTGCACAGGAGGGAACTAAAGGTGGACGAGTCTTAGCCTATATAAAAAACAAACTGACATCCAGACTAAAGTGTATGACCCACTGGAACTTATACATGTGCAACTCACCATAAACAGAGTCTCATACTATAGTCTCATAACCTATAGGTCCCCTGCCATGTCCCAGGAAACCCATACTACCTATCTGAATGTAATAGAGTCCCTCAGCGTTCAACCCAATATGATCTTTATGGGGGATCTCAACTATCCCTCTATAGATTGGAAATCCTTCACACTTCTAATGCACAAGCCCAGCATCTCCTAACCCTCACTAATACCAACATCCTGGAACAGTTGTTCCATTCTCCTACCAAGGGTACAAACATCCCTGACCTTGTACTCATGAACATGGGGGAGTGATGTTGATGTTCCTAACCCAATGCAATGTTCTCACTCATCAGATTTGACAATAAGGCAGTATTGCTTGAAATAATTAAATCTGGGAACCCAGTGAAACCAAAAACCTGTAGGAACTATTCCAAGGCTAACCTCTCTCTACTAAGCGACACCTTGTCTAAATTCCAAGCACCATGAAACCCAGTAAACACCATAGCATATTCTGAGCTATTTATAAAATACCTGTAGAGTCATATTGATAGCTGTATAGAGCAAACTGTACCCACTCATTATAAAAATAAGACAAGCACAAAAGACAAGCCACCCTGGTTGAATCACAATATCAGTTGGTTATATCATTCATTCATCCCCACCTCTCTAGCAGGGTGCAAGGGAGTTACAGGGTTCACTGAAAACTTAAGTATACCCACAGCAGTCTCATCCAAACAGGCAGTCTGAGTCCATTCAATCCAACAACAATTTAACTAGGTCAAACTGTGTACCACATCTGGCCTTGTGCTTTAATATGACAGAGAAAGTAGCAGCAGAACGTGGTGAAGCAAAAACATGCAAAATACTTAATAGCAAAGTAGACAGCATGAAATCACAACGTCAAACACTTTAATACAACAATAAAGCTTTCAGATATAATCCTTCATTGGTATAACATTTTAAAATTAAAAACTCATTTAAATATAAAATGAAAACAGTAAAAAAAACAGTCAGAAAACTGATTTTTTAAGTATTTTCGCTTCCACGCTGTGCGACTATGCTAAGAATCAAGTAACTGAACAGTTTCTGCAGACTGGGAGCTTTATTGTACGTCTCTTGGCTTTGCTTTTTTTTATGATATCACAAAGCCAATAACACATAAAAACCTATTAAACATTAAAATTATCTCAAACACATGTATTTGAATTTTAAAACAGGTTTAATGGAAATCATCCTATTTATGCCAGGGGCATGATCAGCATTTAAACGTAATATCCATTCATATTCCTTCAGTTCCAACTTATTATTTAAATCAATAAATCAATGTTTTTTATGTTGAAAAGTTCACCAGGAAATTAAGGGAGAGAGTAGTGGAACATAGTTCAGAAATTCGAAGGGGGGGGGGGGCTCAACATTTAAAAGAGAATGGAGAAAATCATACTTTTACTTTTAGGGCTTTGGATGTTGTTTTGAAGGATGCCAGGGCTGGTGATTTAAATAATAAGTTGGAACTGAAGGAATATGAATGGATATTACATTTAAATGCTGATCATGCCCCTGGCATAAATAGGATGATTTCCATTAAACCTATTTTAAAATTCAAACAAATGTGTTTGAGATAATTTAAATGCTCAATAGGTTTTGATGTGTTATTGGCTGTGTAATATCATGTGACTGCTTTGATTTTATATTTAAATGAGTTTTTAATTTTAAAATGTTATACTGATGAAGGATTATGTCCAAAAGCTTTATTGTTGTATTAAAGTGTTTGACATTGTGATTTCACATTGTCTCTTTTGCTTGTGCTTTAATACTCCAGATATGATTTTATTACTACCATATGAGGTCAAAGAATGACACTTTCCTCCACTCAGTTCATCTGCTGACCATGCATTACAGCACCCCACCAGGATTCATCACAGCCCACTCATTATGTGTTGCAAGACTATATTTCTGAGACTACAACAGCTGTGTTGGTTCCAAGATCAAGGCCACTGGAAGGAGACCCACGAAGGATAAATGAAGTTCACTGGAAACGTAAGTATACACACAGCAGTCTCATCCACATAGGCAGTCTGAGTCCATTCAATCCAATCACCATTTAATTAGTACAAACTGTGTACCACCTCTGGCCTTGTGCTTTAAATAAGTGTTAGAGTCATCCAGTCTTCTGTCCATATTTTAGCATGCATAGTGACTATCTGAAGGCAAGTGCTTCAGTGTCCTAGTTTGTAAGCAATAGCCGTATAGTCTGTAAACCGTCCTCCACTGACATCTTGCTGGTCAGTTTTCACTCTACTTCCTAACAGACACTGGCATTTACTCATAACACCCAAACTATTCCTTTCTCTCATATTTTCTTCACTTCTTCTAGACTTGTTACTCCCATTATTTATATCCTCCTGTCTTTAGTGGAGCTGCATGCCTTCAGGGAAGTCATCCTTGGTCTTCCCCTTCCTTTCTTATTTCTCCTTGCCTAACACAGTTACTAAACCAGTTTCAGCTCTGAGCTAGTATTTCTGCACAGTCAACATGGATTCAGTGCATGCAACTATCTCTTTAATGTGCTTTTATTTTTCTATATAAGTGTCCCTGGAAGCAAATAGATACGTATGTAACAGTGAAGTCTGCAGTTTGAACACCAGCCTGTGGGCTATATTTAGAAGTAAATTATAAATAGAATGGCAGCCTAAAACAAAGAACTTTGTCTGCTATAATAGCTCAAATTTCTTAGACCACATCAGTCCTTTTGGTACTTTCTCCTTTAACTGTGCTCAATTCATTGTTTTTAGTAGTCCGCTGTCTCCCTTCCTTAAGTTTATTTCTCTTCTTGTGTAGCCACTTTTGAGTAATTTTATAGGGAAATTTTACTTTCTAAGTGCCTGCACCTATACAAAGCATTGCTTAACACCAATAGCCCTCTAGCCAATAAAACAATCTCACTTTAAGCCTTCCTCTGAATTTTCCCAACTCAGACAGATCAGACAAGCCCTACTACCACTAGATGAGTAATCCTAAATCTTATTAATGTAAAAACATACAACGGTTAGCTAAAAGTAAAAAGCTAACAGAAAACAATGCAACAACTACCTAAAACAAGATAATAAATGTCACCATCCTTACGCAAAAAGAAAAGGAATAAAATCAAAACTATGAGTATTTTCATTTAAAGGACTACAGTACAATTTGTGTGCACGTCAAGAAAAAATAATTGAGCATAAAGGGCTAAGTTGAGTTGAACAGTCTACATGAATATATAAAAGAAGTTACATTATAAAAGCATTATAGAAAAAGGAAGGGTCTCATAGACAGAATTTAAGGCAGCTATAAAGAAAAAGATGGTTGTAAAAGGTAGATGTGGTGGAGGGCATGGATGGGGAACTTGAAACTGATGACAGAGGATAAGTAGGATACTGGAGTGGAACACGGGGTATCCATTGGTGGGGTGATGATCAGACAAGTCTGTCTTATTAGAGAGTTGATTTACATATATACTTATCATGCTTTATAACTCATACAGATGGTCATGTCCCAATAATATCTGGCCCAGAAGTTGTACCAGGTGAGGTTAGGTAACTGCATCACAGTCCCTTACTCACCTACAACCAGCTATCCCTAAGGAATATCAAACCATCAGACATTCATAGATGTGCCCCTGTAATCATAGAGGTCTTTTTCTAAGACATGCAAACTTGATGAGTCATGACCATGGTCTGCTATATCAACCAGAATCTAAATGGAGCTCTTTTAATGATCAAAGATCACCCTTAAGACCCAAACATTAGTGTAGGCAGGGATCTTTTCATAGCTGTGACTTACATAGTGAAAAATGTGTCATCTGTCATACTTCGCTTATTTTTTCATCAGGAATGAGAACCATCCAAAGCGCTAAGTCTTTCCTATTTCCAGGATATCCTTCAGTGGGCTGGATACAAACCTAAACCTGTGTCACTGGCATCAGAGATGGAAATCCAACTTCTCCTTCATCATACTAGTCTACAGAGAGGAGAGGAAAGGTGGAGATAAAGACTTTGTGAGATAAACTCTTCCAAAAGAGTTTGGATAGAAATTCTACTCAGTGGGAGCACAAACAACAAAAATAACTATGAATTGCACTACATTTGACATGAAGAACTTTTAAAATAAATAAGCTATATGAAAGGAGCTTGTCACTCAAGAACATCAGGAAAATACAGGAACCTAGCCCTCACGGTACTACTGCACACAGAATAGAGCTGGTGGAAAGTGTAGTCCCTTGGCATGCAGTAGTGGAGAAAAGTCACTGTAAAGTACAGTGACCATTTTGAGTATAAATAGGAAACTAGAGCATAGAACAGAGCATGTATGTAACTTTAAGAAGCATTTTCAGATGTAGGCACATGCATATCAATAGTGAGCATGTGCACACAGCACTGCCATTTTGAGAGGACAGCCAGAGTGTTAACATGTATGAGTGTAGTAGTCAGTCTGTTTATAAGTTTGTTTATGTTTAAGCTATTAAGCCTCATTCTTGATGTATTTGTGTGCAATAAAGCTGCTTAAAATGAACCAACAACTGTTCATTTGTTTTATCCTGAACAGACAAGTTACATGGTATCAGAACTGGGATTGAGAGCACAACTTCTTCAAGCTTTGAGGTGCAGAGTTGATGGTGAAGGTATATTGAGAAGGTTGGGTGATAGTGCTCAAATGATCAAAAGGGCCAGAAACAAACTTCAGGTAACCAAAACTTGCACAAATTATTTATTTTTTATAGGAATGAAATGGAGCATTCCTAAGTCAAAAAACGCATTATTAATCAAACAAGTAGCACTAAACGCATTATTAATCAAACGAGAAGCACAAAACGCATTATTAATTAAAGTGTTTGAAACCATGATATTTGATAAAATTATCAGAAATATTTTTTATGGGGCTCAGAATTATCTTTGGTTGGCTTAACAAGCATGTTTAAAGTAAAACGAGCACAAGAAAAGTATAATGACCATGATAAGAGATTAAATGGGAATAACGAGTACAATAAAAAGGGCAAAATAGGCTATTGCATGTTTTTTAGTAAAAGACCGTGTTTGGGATTAAAGTACTATTTTTGCATTAACCAAAGCCATTCAAAGCATAACTAGAGTTGTTCAAAGTATCTCAGAGTGTGCAAAGTGTTTGCAGAGTGTGTGCTTTACTGTGTGCAAAGTAAAGTTATTTTGCAAAGTGCAGTCAAAGTACAGCCATTTTGAAAAGTTCCTTGTGCTGTGTATATTTATTCGCAGAGTCCCTTCATTTCAAAGTGTTTTTTTTTACACTGTACAGAGTTATTTTGCAAAGTACAGCCATTTTGAAAAGGTCTTGCACTGTATGCAGTTTATTTGCAAAGTCCATTAATTTTGAAGTGTTTCTTACTCTGAGCTTCTTCTGTGGTGTACAGTTTATTCATAAAGTACAGTCATTTCAAAGTATTTCGTACACTGATAAGGGGTGATTTCACAAAGTACAATCATTTTAAAGTGTTCTAGTGCTACAGAGACTTATTTGGCAAAGTATAGTCATTTCAGTCTATTGTGATATTGAGCAAAATTACGGCAGAGGCATTCCTCAGACCCATTCCACTTGTGTTTGATCATAATATTGCAGAGAATTGGAGAGTATTTGAGCAGGAATATGATATTTTCAAACAAGCAACTTTTTCTGAAAAAGATTCATGTACAAGGGAATCATTTTGCTTAACTTAGCTGGGTCAGAGGTCATTGAAAGAGAGGGTTCATTTGTGTATGCATCTGCAGTGTATACAGGAGAAGGGGAAAATACCACATTGTTGTACCTGCTAAATCAAGAGAGGACCCTGAGTGCTTGAAAAGTAAATTTAGAGAAATGTGCAATCCCCAGACAAATGTTATATTAGAGAGGCACCTATTTTATACAAGAAACCAAAAGCCAGATGAAACTTTTGCAGTTTATATCACTGACTTGATAAATGAGGCTAAAATGTGCAGATTTGTTGATTTGAAAGATGAATTAATAAAGGACCGGCTTGTGTGAGGTGTTAATAATGCTGCAGTGAGAAAGATTTTGCTTCGTGACAGTGATTTAATGTTGAGCAAAGCTATAGAGATTTGTCAAATCCATGAGCTCACTGAAAGGCACACAAGTATACTTATAAGAGACAAGAGGTTATTTTCAGCAGCCTCTAGGCAAGCATAGACAGATGCAGTACATGGCAAGCAGAAGCAGGCCTAAGCACATAGCAGCTGCAACCCCTGCAGGACTCACAGGAAGGTCCTGTACCTTTCTAGCAAGTTCTAAGACTAGCTCAGCAAAATGGACATGCTCAGTGCAGTATAAGGGTGAGTCAGCAAAACCCAAGTCAAGTTTTATTGTTAACTGTCATAATTGTGGTGCCAATTATGAGTCTAAAAGAGAAGTGCTTAGCATTTGGTCAGCAATGCCACAAGTGTAAAAATGGAATCACTTTCAAAAGTCTTGTAAATCAAGTAAGCCTCATTCAGTTTTTTTAAGAAAGGTCACTTAAAAAATCAACTTGATTGTATAGAAAGCTGCAACTCTACTTTCTGTGTGTATCATGTAGAAAGCTGCAACTCTACTTTCTATGTGTATCAGTGGTCAATGAAAAGGTTAAAGCAGTTGATTTGTTGGCAAAGAACAAAGTATAGTGTACTGTCCTGATCAATGGTAAACCCACTGAGCTCAAAGTAGACACTGATTAAAAGTGTAATGTTATGTCAGCAGAAACATTTGCTAGAGAGAGATGGTGAGCAACCTAATTTGGTTAATTATGCAAAGCTTGTTGCTTATGGAGGTGAAGAGATTCAAACTGAAGGCTGAGTAGTGCTTTCATTTTATTCAACTGGAAACAGTTACAGCTTGCAATTTTATGTAGTTAGAAGACCTGTGCAGTCATTATTAGGTCTCAGAGACAGTTTGAGAATGAAACTGCTTTCTTTTACCAAAGAAGTACATCATGTAAGCACATGTCCCAGTTCCAGCTTCAGTAATGCTATTTTCTCAGAGTATGCTGATGTTTTTGACGACAAGCTAGGCAAACTTCCAGTTGTGTACTCCATGAAAATAGACCCAGAGGTCATTACAGTGGTCAGACCAGTGAGGAGAGTTCCAATAGCTATATAGGACAAAGTCAAAGTTCAGTTAGACAGGATGGTGCAGCAAGGTGTGATTTGTCCAGTCACAGAACCAACTGAGTGGGTGTCTTCCAGAGTAGCTGCTCATAAGAAAGGTTCAGATGAAATCACGATATGCACTGACCCAAGAGACTTGAACAAGGCATTAAAGAGACCTCATCATCTTATACGTACAGTGGAGGAGGTTGCCACATTCATGCCAAATGCCATTGTTTTTTTCTGTCTTGGATGCAAAGAGTTGATTTTGGCAAGTGATGCTTGATCACAAATCTTCATTACTGGCTACATTCAGCACACCATTTGGTAGCTACAGATTCCTCAGGGTGCCTTTTGGAATAAATTCTGCCAGTGAAGTCTTTCAGCATGCAGTGCAGCAAATTTATTTGGGCTATCCTTGTGGTAATTTAGTTGATGATTTACTGGTTAGAGGTGATGGTGAAGCAGAGCATAGCAGAAACCTCAGGAAAGTTCTGGACAGAGAGCGTGAAGTAAACTTGAAGCTTAATCCTCTGAAATGTAAATGCAGACTACCAGAAGTTACTTATGTAGGTCATTTATTTACCAGTACAGGCTTACGAGCATTCCCTTCTAAACAAGCAGCAATTCTTGAGATGCCAGCACCAGACGATACCCAATCTCTACAGTATTTTCTTGGTATGGTTAACTATTTGGGCAAATTTATCCCTGAGTTATCAGCTCCTTTGATAAAGCTGACACGCAAAAAAATATTGCCTGGTCATAGCTGGAACAGCATCAGAGAGCATTTGATAACCTCAAACAGCAAATTGTCAACCCACCTACATTGAGATACTATGATGTCCACAAACCAGTAGTTCTTTCCTGTGATGCTTCAAAGTCAGTCATGGTGCAGTTATTCTTCATGAGGGCAAACCTGTTGCCTGTGCATCTAGACCTCTTACCCAAACTGAGATGCAGTATGCTCAAATTGAGAAGGAACTTTTGGCAACTCTGTTTGCATGTTTGAAGTTCCATGATTATATTTATGGCCAAGCTATCCAAGTCAAAACTGATCATCAACCTCTAGTCACTATTTTAAAGAAGGTTATGCATACCACTCCAGCATGACTACAAAGAATGATGCTCAGATTACAAAAGTATAATTTCAAAATGGTCTATACAAGAGACAAACTTCTTTATCTGGCTGATACCTTATCCAAATTGCCCAGAAATACCACAGAACAGCTTGATGCAGAGAATATTGACTTTTATGTCAAAGATCATTTCTGTGTAATTGCATGTCATTGAATACTGTCATTTGGTATATGATCTATTTCTCAAAGAGGGGGGTGTAGAACAGAGACTGCCGTGTTCTTAAATATCATTGTCGTTCTAGTTGCCTGCCTCTTAAGTTAATTTGACCATATATCTCATTTCCTCTCTGCTTTCATTGGCTTGTGTGAGTAAGAACAAAATTATCATTTTGTAAAATCACTCCCCTTCAACTATTTAAATTTATTGGCCATCCTTCTGTATTCCATAGTACCAGAATACAAAAGTGACCATCCCCTTTCAATCTATCTTGCTGTTTTAAAAATAGTGACTCTCCACTAAAACTTAACTTTTTAGACAGGTAAAAGTTAAATTACCTACTTTCACATCTAACCTATCTAGTGCAAACTGCAGTGTTTAGGATAAACCATATTTTTTTTCATTTTACCTCTAAGCATCCCTGTGACTAGCACTTGCTCTAATACCTGCTGGAAAGCACTAGGAAGCCTTAAACTGATACAAGCACTCAACTCTCCTTGTTAATAAGGAGGATTTAATTGTAGGCACTAAATGGGCAATAATTGCAAAGTACCTTGCTAAAGCAAGGGAAAACAGCTTCTGTACTTTACAAAAAAAGCACCAAACCAGGCATGTCCAAGGGTCAGCTTCCAGTAATTTCTCCTGTCTACCTGGTGAATCTGGGCATACTGGGGCAATGCAGCAATTGCCTCATGTACACAGACAACCCTCTCCTCCTACCATCCAACACAACAACCTGTGAGAGATGCACTTACATAGCCAAACTGGAAGCAAAGCTCTCTCCACTCAAGACTGTGCTAGACAGTCAAGAGAAGAAGGTTAACACCCGCACTACACCTCAAGCAACACATAGCCCCTCTAAACCCACACCACCAACATCCACACATAGCAACATTAAATCCACATATGCAGAGACCCTTAACTGTAACCTGCCCAAGCAACAAGGACCTCTGAAGCTGAAATGCAAACAAACACCAATCACAACCAAAGTGTCAAATAGCTCACAACACCAGTGTGCCACCCAACAACAGCCCCTAAGACAAGACAACGTACCTAACACTTCAGTCATAGGTGACTCTATAGTCAGGCACACTAATGTCTCACTCGCCAGGCTGAACAAGGAGAACATTACAGTCAGCTGCTTGTTAGGTGCCAGGATCTGCCACATAACACATGCACTCAAGTCACTCCACAACAAGTATAAATATGACTCTGTCATTGTCCATGTTGGAGTGAATGACTTGAAAAGTACCTCCCTGGTCTACATGAAAAGAGACATGGAAGAGCTCTCGGATCATGTGACCCAGGCAGGTATGACCCTAGCCCTGAGTAGCACCCTGCCTTCACCCAGAATGATACCACAATATAAGGACAAAATGATTGGCTAAGCTTCAGGTGTCATTCAAAGGGGATCCAGTATCTGTCTGCTTGAGATGACATGATCGGCAGACCACGATGCTTTGCCAGAGATGGTCTGCAGCTGTCACCCCTGGGATTCAGGTTACTGGCTAAGGCTCTTGCCACCCCTATAGTGCCTTTCTTAGGCAAAGTTCAAAGGACAAAACCACCACCGTAACAGGTACAAGCATGCAAATTCTGAAGGTAATGCTACTCAATGCTAGAAGTCTAAACCTCAAAATGCACTCTCTCGAGGCACTCCTAAAAATGGAGAACATCGATATCTGTGCAGTAACTGAGACCTGGTTCAAGGCTCCAGAGAGCACCCCTGCAATACCAGGCTACAACTCTTACCACACTTTTCGGCCACAAAACCAGGACCAAAACACTAAAGGTGGAGGAGTGTCCATATTCACCAAGGAAATTCACACCACTAGACTAGTTGCCCAACACAATGCATCTGAAATTCTCCAGGTGCAACTAACACTAGGTAAGACTACAATCCAAATTGTAGCTTGCTACAGATCCCCCACCATGCCCCAAGATTCTCACTACACCTTTCTAAACATACTGGAAAATATTAAGATACAAGCAAACACCCTAATACTGAGTGATTTCAACTACCCAGCCATTAACTTGGAAAACTACTCAAGTAACAACACCTTTCCCCAATGGTTCTTGGAATTCATAATTTCCAATGCCTGGATCCACTAATCCATAGTCTCACCAGAAGCTCCAATATCCTAGACTTGGTCATTACTAACATGGGAAATCAATGCTCCACACCTATGGTCACCCCCTCATTGGTCAGGTCTGACCATAAGCTAATCACCCTTAACATCCACATCCCACCCCCACCCCCCAGTAAGGAAACCTCCATAAAAAACTTCCCAAAGCCAACTTCATGCTACTCAAGTCAGAAGTGACAAGCTTCATGACACCCATGCAGACGGGAACTGAAAGTTTGACTGCTGAATCCTGCACTAAGGCACTGTACGAGCACATCCACTCATGCATGAATCGTGCCATACCAAATAGAACCAAGATGCTCTCCTCCAAAAAAAGGAAGCCAATTTGGTGGTCCCCTGCCATAAACAAACTTTACAACAAAAGGAAGAAACTGTTGCAGAAAAGAGGAAAATCTCAGGATCCAAAAACCTCCCTTACCAGCCTCAGTAAGAAGCTGAGATCCCTCATAAAATCCTCCAAAGCTAGTTACGAAAATAAAATTGCCAAAGATTCCAAAGACAACCACAAGGCATTCTATAACTATGTCAAGAATATAAATGGCAATGCTCAGATCTGCTCTAAGCTACAACAGAATGGCATTAAATATACTGATCCCAAGGATATTGCCAATATCTTGGCAGATCAATTCAGTGCCAACTTCACCCCCCTCACTCCCCCAGAATGGCCCATCTCAATACAAGAAGATTGACAAATTTTGGTAATAATGGCCACACAGGTAAAAAACACACTCTCTAAAGCTAAGAATACAACATCCATGGGACCAGATGACATCCTGGGCTGTGTATTACATGAACTACAAAATGAACTGGCACTCACCTAAGTGTCATGTTTAATCATAGCCTCACCTCAGGCTTCGTGCACACTGAGTGGTGCACAGCTACAATTATCCCACTCCACAAGGGGGGATCCACCTTGGATCCCAGGAACTACTGCCCCATCAGTCTGATGAGCCTATTCTGCAAGGCCATGGAATGTATTATCATGGAACTTATGAACAAAGACTTTGTCAACCTTCAAACACTGGACCCCACCCAGTTTGGGTTGGTGAAGGGCCAATCTTGTCTCCTGAGCCTGATTGGCTTCTTCAAATCAGTCTCCAGAGCTGTGGACGAGGGTAAGGTGGTCCACACAGCCTATCTGGACCTCGCCAAGGCCTTTGACACCATCCCACACTCTGGAATCATAGATAGACTTACTAAGCTGGGCATTAATCCCTACATCACTCGATGGGTTGCCAACTGGCTTACTGACAGAACCCACACTGTAAAAGTAGCCGACTCCAAATCCAGCTCCAGACAAGTGACAAGTGGAGTACCTCAGGGTTCAGTCCTGGGACTGCTCTTGTTTGGCATCTACTTCTCTGAAGTACAGGCCAACACAAAGGGACTCTGGCTAACAAAGTTCGCAAATGACTGCAAACTGGGAGCCATTATTAAATCCCCAAATTATGCGGATACTCTACAAAAGGGCCTTACAGAAATAAATGCTTGGTGCCAGAGCCATGGGCTCAAGCTCAATGCCAAGAAATAAAGAAGTTATGTACTCACCATAACGTTCCATCTGAGTAGGTACTTCATTTGTCTGCAACCTGTGGGTATCGGATCCGACTTTAGATCCGAGCCGGCAGCTTACCAAGCTCCAAGATCCAAGCTCCTAGCTCCTCCCCCCTACCCATAATCCCCTGCTACCAACCACATTACCTCAGATCGTTTTTTTTGCCTTACCAACCTGTAAACATGAAATATCAACTGCAAAGGTGATCAGAAAATCCCGAAAAGTTCGGGGGATGGCAGGGGGGGTCGGTTGCAGACAAATGAAGTACCTACTCCGATGGAACGTTATGGTGAGTACATAACTTCTTTATCTGAAGTAGTTACTTCATTTGCTCTGCAACCTGTGAGACAGAGTCCCCAGCTACTTATAAGAACCTGGGTGGTCCTTACGGAAGGATATTCTGAAGCACCGCGGAGCCAAAAGAAGCCTTAATTCTCAAAATCACATCTAATTTATAATGAGAAATGAACGTATGAGAAGAGGACCAAGTAGCTGCTGAACATATGTCGTCTACTGGAACCCTAGACCAGAAGGCTGTTGAAGTGGCTACAGATCTTGTAGAATGAGCACGGATATTAACTGGGGCTGGTTTGCCAGACGATATATACCCCTGAATAATACACTGACAAATCCAATTTGCTTTACCCATGACTGATTTTGCATACGAGACAAATAACTGGTCCGACTTGCGAAACTCTCTAGTCCTATGCAAGTAGAAACGCAGCTGTCTGTGTACATCCAATTTGTGTAATGTGTATTCTCCCTTGTTCTGAAATGTGGGAAAAAACACTGGTAGATTATTTATTGATTGATTTATATTTGCTTCTGAAGCAACCTTAGGCAAGAAAGACGGGTTAGTCCTGAGGGACACTCTATCTTTGTGAAAGATAAGGTAAGGAGGCTTCACACACAAGGCTTGTAATTCTGAAACCCTTTTGGCTGAAGTAATAGCCACTAAGAAGGCTGTTTTCCATGGCAAGAACTTCAACGGAATTGAGGCCGCAGGTTCGAAAGGTGGACTCGTTAAGGCTTGCAAGACTAGAGTGAGGTCCCATAGGGGAACCACAGACTTTATCGGTGGATTTAAAAGGAAGATGCCTCGTAAGAAGGTTTTGCACAACTTTGTAGAAGCCAAGGAACCTATGCCATCACCCACATGAAAATGGGAGATGGCCGCCAATTGTACCTTAACCGTAGAAGCGCTTGCTCCCTGTTGAAAGATTAATGAGAGGAAGTCTAGGATGGTCGGGATAGGGACAGTAAATGGGTCCAAGCCCTTATCTTCGGCCCAAATGGAAAAATGTTTCCACTTACTGTTGTAAAGTTTTCTGGTAGATGGCTTATGAGCCACAACCAGAATGGCCTTAACGGGAGATGAGATACCGGGAGTCCTAGCCATTAATGGAACTGGATCAGCCAAGCCGCAAGCTTGAGGTTGACCAGGTTGGGCATTGGGCAATCCGTGGGATGAGAAATCAGTTCTGGACTGGGATCCAGGATCCACGGAGGAGCCACACTGTGAGACCGCAGAAAGGGGAACCAGATCTGCCGAGGCCAGAATGGGGCTATGAGGATAACTCTGCTCCCCAACCGACAGGCTTTCTGAATGAACTTCATCATGAGAGGAAGGGGAGGATAAGCATAAAGGAGCCCGGGAGGCCAAGCATGGACCAGAGCGTCTCTGGGGGTTTCCCCTCTGGGAGGAATTAATGCGAAGTACTTGCTGCATTTTGTGTTTAAAGGAGAAGCAAAAAGATCGCAGCAAGGCTGACCCCATTTGTGGAAGATCTGTTTCGCAAAAGATGGATTCAGAGACAACTCATACGGAGTGAGGAGCACCTGACTTAGCTTGTCCGCTAATATGTTGGATCGTCCCGGGATGTACATTGCTACCAGAAAGCGGTTGGTGGAGATCGCCCATTCCCAAACTCTCATGGCCTCTCGACACAGGGGGTAGGATCTGGTTCCTCCCTGTTTGTTTATGTACCAGACTACAGACATGTTGTCTGTCTGGATCGCAATAGTCCCCAGGGGAAGAAGGTCGTGGAGAGCTTGCAACGCCAAAAGTACCACCCTCATCTCTAGGACATTGATATGCAATGCGGTCTCTAGGGGAGTCCATGTGCCTTGAACGGATCTGCCTGAACAATGCCCCCCCCACCTGAGGCGAGAAGTGTCCGTGGTCAACGTGGCTTCAACTGGGGGGATCACAAAAGGCCTCCCTTCTCTGAGTTCCCGCGCATGCAACCAACAAAGAAGGGAGTCCCTGCAAACTCTGCTCAGTGGTATGGGCGTGTTCAACGGGTGGAGCAAGAGGGACCATTGGACTTGAAGGGTCCATTGCAATATTCGCATTCGCAGGCGGGCATGGAGGGAAAGACCGATTGCAGCTGCCATAGACCCTAGTGCCCTCAGGACTAACTCCGCTGGAGGAGAAGGATTCCGGAGAAGGGCTAATACCTGATAAGACAAGCTGTTTAGTCTGACTGATGTTAGGGTAGCTCGAGAGATTCGAGTATCCAACCTGGCCCCTATGAATTCCAGGGCTTGAGTGGGGCACAGGCAGGACTTCTGCAGGTTTACTGAAATGCCTAGGTTGTGGGCTAGAGTCAGTGCGTAATCTCTCGCTACCGAGAGCTGTTGCCTGTTGGTCGCGGTAAGGAGCCAGTCGTCTAAGTATGGGAAGACCTGAATGCCCTGAAGTCTCAGGTGGGCAGCAACCACTGCCATGACTTTGGTGAACACTCTGGGGGCTGAAGTGAGGCCGAATGGAAGAACCCTGAATTGATAATGACTGGCTCTGAGCCGGAAGCAGAGAAACCTCCTGGATCATCTGTCCATTAAATTGTGGTAGTATGCATCCTTGAGGTCTATGGAACACATCCAGTTGTTCTCCCGCAGAAGGGGGAGGATAGATTGAAGAGTGACCATCCGGAACCTTTCCTTGGGAATAAACAGGTTCAGAGCAGAAAGGTCTAAGATGGGTCTGAAGTCCCCCATTTTCTTTGGCACCAAAAAGAACCTTGAGTAATAACCCAATCCAGACTGATCTGGGGGAACGGGCTGGATGGCTCTTTTTCTTAGCAGCTTTAAAATCACTAAAGCCGCCGCCTCCCTCTGATCGGGTGGTACATCGGGGAGGTGTCTGGTTTTGGGGGGAAGATTTAGGAAAGGAATGAAGTAACCTCTGGAAATGATATGAAGCACCCATCGATCCATTGTAAGGGACTCCCAGTTTGACAGGTGCTCCGTCAACCGCCCCCTGACTGCCTCCAGAGAGGGACAGTCGGGCAAGCCCTCAGAGCTGTTGCGTGGGTCTGCCCGAGAAAGGTTCTCTAGACCCGAAATTACGTGGCCCCCCCTCTGCCTCTGGGCCGGCGTCCACCTTGTCCTCCTCTGCCTCTAGAGGATGAGTGGTCCGCAGCTGGATGGGATTGCTGAGACTTGCAGAACCACAGCTTCTTTTGTCCCCTCTGATTCCTGGAGAAGGATCTTTGGGGGCTAGAGAAGCGGACTCCGACGGCAGACAGCGTCATCCCGTCCTTTTTGCTTTGGACCAGCGTATCACGAACGGTCTTGCCGAAAAGAGCAGAAACGTCAAAGGGGGGCGTTCATGAAGGATGCCTTGAAGGGATCCGCGAAGTCGCAAAGACAGAGCCAGGCATGACGTCGTAAGACGACCCATGCTCCGCTGGCTCTAGCGGCTCCCTCCGAAGCATGAGAGAGGAGCAGCATAGACGTATTGGAGATTGATTTCAGAGTGGCCATTCGTGTCGTAAACACATTCCTGTCACTGACTGACATGGACTCTGGGGGGGCTGCAGCGTATTCCCTGATCAAGTCTCGCTGTAGCCTGATGGTATGTGCCATATAGTTCAGCGCCCTTATAGAAAAGGTCGCTGAAGCAAATATCCGCTTCCCAATCCGGTCCAATGCTCGAGATTTTTTATCTGGTGGGTGGACCATAGAACTCTCCTGAGCGAGTTCTTTCTTGGTGGCCGCTGCCACCAACATGGCATCAACAGGGGATCCTTTGGCCCACGATTGCCTATCTGTGGGGGGCTCAGTATTTTGTCGGTACGCCTAGGTATTGGCTCCACGGTGTTGGGCTCCTTCCATGACCTGGTGGTAATTAAGTCCACCAGGGGGTCGCCGGAGGGGACACCCAGAAAGTAGATGGGCCTGCCTCAAACGCCTCCAGGAACACGGATTCATCAAGGAAAGGTTTTTGGGCAGACCACCCCCCTCTAATACGCAACATTTCCATGATGTCTCCAAAGGAGACATCTTCAGGGGGTGATGTTGGGGAACCCTCCCTATCATCTAAGTCCATGTCAGTGGTAATGGACTCGGGGGAGTCCAGGTGCCTCCTTTTACACTGACATTTCCGAGGAACCTCCTCGGTGGGGCTATCCGAAGAGGGCTCGTCCACGGGTTGTTGTTCCTCAACAGGAACTAGCTGGAGGGCTTGGGCAGGCTGTCCAGATGGTCGGATGATGGAAGACAGACCCTCATACAGTGAGGGTACAGGTGGATCCACAGCCCGAACCAGGGATATGGAGGATCTCGACAGTACCCTCTCCACTACCTCAAAAGCCGAAGGAGAATCACCCTCGCCAGCCTCTGAGAGCAATCTCCTCGGCTCCGAGGAAGGGATCGGGGTCGGAGCCGAAGCAGTCGGCACCAAGAGAGAGGTGCGCTCCGAAGCCAACAGCTCCAAAGATACAACTCCCTCGGATCTGATGCTCAGCCCTCGGCCCCGAGAGCTCGGATCCGACAAGCTCGAGGGCATAGTCGGCGTTGAAGAGACCAGCACTATCGGCGCCGACAATTCCCTGGGTCCGAATGGGCACAGATCCGATGACTCCAAGATCCGAAAACGAGTCGGAGAAGGAGTGATCAGGGCAAACATGGGGGCTGCGCTCCCCCCCAGAGGGGGGGGGAGGCAAGAGCACCCCCATCTGCATTTGGGTCTGTAAGAACCGACGCATCATCCGATCCATATCCGCTTCGGAGATGCTTTTTGTTGACCTGGAAGAGGTAGTTGAGGCGGGCCAGGAGGGCCACCTCGACAACCTTGAGGGAGACCGATCTTCCTCCTCAGACTCTGGCGAGAAGCTAGGCGAACGGAGCCGAGAGGAGAAGGATCCAGAGACCCCCGAAGGAGATTTAGTTATTTTAGCTGGCGGAGCCGAAGGGTGAGACTCGGCCCGCCTTTTATGGGATCTATGTCCCTCCTTATCCTTGTGCCTCTTCTCCTTAGTTGAGGAGGCACTAGTTTCCCCAGAGCTCAAACCTGAAGTGGGAGGTTGAGTCCCGGGTTGAGCTGAGGGAACATTGGGCGCCGAGTCTGCTGAGGCAGCCGGAGCCCGAACAGGAGAGGAAGAAGAAGCTGACTCCTGGGGGAGCTTTCCTGCCAGGATCAGCTTGTTCTTCCTATCCCGAAGTGCCCGGGGGTTAAAGGCCGCACAGATCTGGCAGGCCTCTGAGAGATGGGCTGCCCCCAGGCACAAAACGCACTGAGTGTGGCCATCAGCTGGGGAAAGCTTGTGGCCACACTCAGTACATTTGGAAAAAATGGCCTTAGGCACTTCCGCCATGTTGAAGCACTCACACATACACCCAAACGCTAAGGGGGGAGGGGGAGTGACAAGAAAACTAATTACTGTACCAGTAAAAATTTAAAAAACTAACACTAACAAGGGGGTAGAAGGTTTTACTACCACACACACACAATTTTGAAAGTTTTTGGTGAAAAAAAGATAGAAACGATCTCACCCAGCCAGGAGCTCTTCAAAAGTAAAGCTTCTTCAGCCGCGGCAAAGAACAATCTGGGGTAATGTGGTTGGTAACAGGGGATTATGGGTAGGGGGGAGGAGCTAGGAGCTCGGATCTTGGAGCTTGGTAAGCTGCCGGCTCGGATCCGAAGTCGGATCCGATACCCACAGGTTGCAGAGCAAATGAAGTAACTACTTCAGATGTATAGTTATCCCCTTTGGGAAAAAACATGTACCCATGAATTACCACATAGGTGGCAGTACATTAAACACTGAAAGTATGATAAGAGACTTAGGGACACAGGTGGACAGTGGTCTCACCTTCGATAATCACATCACCACAACAGTCAGGAAATCCTTCTGTGTGGCACACCTCATCACTAAGGGCTTTTCATCTAGGAAAAAGGAGGTCATTGTCCCACTGTACTCTACCCTCATTAGACCCATTACAGAATACAATGCCCCGTTTGGTATATACCACTCAAGGCATCTGCAACAACTGGAAAGGCCACAGAAATACCTCACTAAAAGAATCACAGGTCTAAAGCAGATGTCCTACGTTGTCCACCTTAAAAAACTCCAGCTATACTCTGTCGCATATCGTCTACTCAGAGGCGTTCTCTGCTTAACATACAAGGCCATGTCAAACCCAGAGCTGTTGGACATGCTACACTAAGAAATCCCAATCCCTTGGAGCCACATCTCCAGGGATCTAAACCTTGTCATCACAATAAACAAAACATGTTGGAGGGATAGGTTCTTGACCCAGAGACTCCCCAGACTCTGGAATAGACTGCCAATATATGTCAAGCAGAGCACCTCTTTGGCTTTCTTCAAAAGGAACCTTGACGATTGGATGGGAGAAAGGAAATTCACCCCGGGGATCACGTCAGTTGCCCTGCAGGGAAGTAAATAGTGTGTGGAGAAATAGCCAGGGACTTGTTATGGCTAGGCTTGTATAGGCCCTAAGGCCGATAGCCTAGTACCAACCTATGAACTTATAAGAAGCATTTCCAGATGTAGGCACGTGCATATAAATAGTGAGCGCATGCAGGCAAAAGTGCCATTTTGAGAGAACAGCCAGAGTGTTAATATGTATGAGTGTAGTACTCAGCCTGTTTATAAGCTTATTTAAGTTCCTGAGGTTTTTGTGTGTAATAAAACTGCTTGAACTGAATCCACAACTGTTTGTCTGTTTTATCCTGACCAGACGAGTGATATAGAGGTTGGCAAGACAGAGTGTTTTTGAAGGCATCTCCCAAGCTGTTAGAAGGTGTTTTAATCTCCTAGGTACAGCTCTGACCTCTTATAACAAAGGGTGGAAGAAAGCTATGTATCGCAGCAGCCGGGATTCACTAGAATGTAATATAAGTTACTTAAAGGGAACCCTCAAAAATTGATACTAGTTGTCTTACAGACGCTAAGGATACAGACATTATAGTACACTAAGAAGTCCAGATGACAAAAAGATGTCAAAATAAGAAATTTAGTTCACTGAAGTTCCATCAGCAGCTGGAAAAAGAACAACTTTTAAAGTTATTGTCTGGATAAACAGCTATCTGAAGTTCAAAGAAATTGGTTTACTTGCCAAATGTTATTAATTGGATCCATACATTATAATAAAGTGACCCTCTACTACTGATTTTGGATGATTTCAAGTACAGCATTATTGATGCTTACATGCTAACAGTGTATACTATTATCCTGTGCATTTGTTGATTTCCTTAATGATATCTGAACTGCTGTATGTACTTTTGAATCCGTTCATATCTGAGAATAATCCCTGGGGCCATCACCCTCATCCAGTTATCAAATTAATAAATAGATGCAATTAATAAATAGATGAAATCTTCTAAATGCAACAGTGAATACTGCAGTGAAAGGCAATCATGCTAATCATGGATGTAAATTAGTGTCTTGAGACTGAAAGCAAAATTGAAAAGTGTCAGTGAAAGCAACAGAAATGGCATTTCATAGAAACAGTTACATTTCATGGACTTGTTGTAATCAGAATGATGGGCCTGCAATGAGATTTACATCAAAATCAAATAACAGAATTTGCAGACCAGTTGACAATGGGCCATGAAGCTCAGAAGATAAGAAAACATACTAAAAATCATCTACTTCCTATACATAGTGTGTATGTGAGGAGCAATGCTTCAACTGCTTTTTGCATATTCTGTTACTCTGAACGTATCAACTAACCTGATTTGTGCACCTCACATCACAACTGAAAAGTATATTTGTGACTAGTAGTTCTTATCTGGTTAAGGTAGACAAACAAACTCATTAATGGAATCAATACATGATTCACAATATTGATGGCTTTTGTAAGATCAATGAAATTGGTGCCAGTAAGTCTGCACTAGAACTAATATTGCTTGCATGGCTTAAAAGGTAGGCTGACATTTTGTGTCCATAACAGAAACCATGACCTAACATGCAGAAGAGAGAACTCTTATTAATTATGGGGTATGTTTAGGCCGTGCAATTTTAAAAAAGTAACTGGTGTATAACAGTGAGCTGAGAGCTAAACAGAGACTTACAAATGTTCAACTGTTATATAGAGGAATTGATACAGGCTTATTTCAACATTTCCAGCAGGCATCCACGGCTGAACAACAAGCACTTAAAATTGTGGGTGATGAGGACAGCAGTAGATGGGATGGATGGATTAATGAATCAGGACTAAAGGTTACTGTCTGTATAAAGATTAGTGGTCAGGAGAGATCACACAAAATGCAGAACCTCCCTTAAAAATGCTTTAAAAAGAGACACCACCATGATGTGTGAGCATCTTCACTTGTGAAAAAGAAATGAGTGTCATTACAAGACATCTTGAGAAATAAGTGTTCTGCTAGCAGTGCCGGGGCTGTTATTGTGACACTCAGAAATGTCAAAAATAAAACTACTTATTAGGGATGTGTGTTGATATTCAACAAGGATTTTAAGATGCACTCTATGGTATATGACCTCAGTATACATTCTGTTCTCCAGGGAATTGTAATAGTTCATCTTGGCTGTCTGTATATTTGTTTGTTTTTCTTTTAAATAAGGTTTCTTTTGCATGTGTTGCTGTTCAGATACCAAATGAAATTGAATCATATTTTTATTGTACAGCACAAATGCATTAGTGCCCAATCAAAAGGGATGTATCAAGCCATTAAGTAGGGTTTTCCTTAACATAATGCTGAGTAATTTAGCGGTATTAAAAGCCTTAAGAGCGCCTGTCCTCAAAATTCAGAAGGAAAGCTCTCTGGTAATTCTGAATGGCAAGGGTAGCCAAGAAGACAGTTTTGCCAACTTTCATTAAACATTTTCAAACTTCAGTGGCCATATTGGTTCATAGTTTTACTATGGACTTTTATGATACTAAAATGGATTGTAAGAATTAAAGGAGAATGTGTGCAGGAACCGTGTAGCTGAGTTAAAAGGTCACACTTTCAGTAAACAGGAGAATGACCTAATATGCCATTAAGGCTACCCCAGTATGGGAAAGTACATCTAGACACCAAGGACCCTAGATAGGTGGAAAAATAAAGCGCTGATAGAGCATTAATGAGTTAGTGCAAATCACGATTAGTGGCAAGTAAGAGCTTCAGTTTTAGTTTTCTCACATAGTTAAGTCAGGCTCCGTAATGTGCATGTAAGGGTGCCGGCACGCTACTTTCCACAGACACATTGACTGCGTCCGCAGCTAAAAAAAAACAAAACACATATTCAACTGCACTGCAATATCAAAAATAATGAGCTTGATTTCAATAAAATAAGCTCATTTCTTCATTTTCTGTTACAGTACTTGAGTATTTTGTGATCTGGAACAAGAAAAAAGGAAACTTAAAGCATTGGTTCTGCCTGCATCTGCATCTGATTGGCTGGCCAGGTACATGCATATACAATGCTGGAACCACATTTGGTTACAAAGAAATAAAAGTCCTTTATGGAAAAGTTATACCTCTCAAATGAGCTTGCAGGGCGTCCCTGATTTTGACTCATGCTTTTCCCTTGCCATTCACAAAATTTTTGATTTTCAGATAACTCACTGAGGATTAGTCAGTCAGTCAGTATACCAGTCATTAGAGTATCATGGTTCATATTGTTAAAAAGTGCATGTTGCTGCCACAAATGTCAGGAGGGGTGTGCAGTCTACTTTTTTGCAGAAAATCATGACCTTGGTGTTGTTTGTGTGAATAAGAATATGCATGAGTGTGTTTGTGTAAAAGTATACGAGTGTGAGTGTGTGTGTCTGAGTGTGTATACATGCAAGTAAGTCTCATTGTGTGGGTCTGTGTGTATGTATCTAACCTTATCCTTTCATCTCTAGTTTATAAAATGTCCCAGACTTCTCCTGTCCCTCATTTTTTTTTATTTTCTGTAAATCAGCAAGGCTTTCAGGCAAGTCCATAATGATGCATATTAGAGTTTCATACTTCTTATTGTTCAGAAACTACATGTTGATGCCAATCCTGTTGTTTTTATAAAAATTTAAATGAATTTGAGCAATATTTAAAATGTACCCTGATTTTGTCCCTCCATTATTTTTACTATGTCCAGGATTCTCAAAGAAAGAAGCTGAGGGGTATACAGGGAACACCACCTCTCAGGTATACCTGATTCTGCGTAGCAGCTCTGATTTTTACCCTGTCCCTGATTATCTGGTAAATCACTGAAGATTACAGACGAATCAGTAATGCCAGACATTAAGAGTTTCATACTTCTAATTGTTTAGACAATACGTATTGATGCAAAGCCTGTTCATCTATTAACTTTTTCAGTGAATTAAAGGAGTAGTTACAAATTGTCCCGTTATTTTTGGCTATGTCCAGAAGTCTTGGGGAAAGAAGTTGAGCAGTATGCAAGGAAGGGACCCCCTTCTACATGTAAACTGAAAAAATGTACCTGCAAAACAACTCTACATTTTTTTGCTGTCTCTAGTCAAATGACTACTAGACTAGAGATTGCTGGGAAGTGATAGCTAAGAGTAGCTAGTTGCAGGGACTTAGACTGCACAGTTGTTGGTAGTCTTGGTAGAATCTATCATAGTAATAGATGACTAGAGAGCGACAGCTCAGCACTGTGATCTGTTGCTAAGGGCAACCAATTGCAGGAGCTTATACTGCATGGTAATAGGGCATAGGTTGGCAACCCATGTCCTGTTATTATTATCAGGAAAAAATGAAATTGTTGGTCACTGTATGTATAGTATACAAGACCGAGTTATCCCTTGTCAAGTCCCACCCTCATAAAGCACCAACTATCTCCAGGATTGACAAAAGTCAGGATGTAGATGAATTTATGGGTGTCCGTCTAATAATCATGGTTTGCCTTAAGGCAAGCTGTAAAGGGCCCTGCACATCTGGGCTTTCCAGATCATCAAAGACAAATAAATAAGTATCATTCTGTTTTTTTATGTAATATATTCCAGAGATGCGGGAAGCATTGTGTAATAAAATTTTCCCTCCAGCATGTCTTATTTGTTTATTGATGGAGATTCAAGCCTTTACTTTTAATGTTTGTAGAGCCATTTCTTTTGTTGAGGTGTGGGAGATCACGGGCGATTGAATCATCAATAACATAGAATGATATACATAAATCACGGCACAGAAACCTGTATGAGACAGCAAATATGGATACAATTTTAAGCATGTCTTGGTAAATGAGAGTCTTCAGCCTGTGATATTTTTAATTAGCACTACATGGTGTCTTTGTAGCTGTGTGATGTGTTTGGATAGTTGCATACAGAAAGGGGCATTCTATTGGTTAACTGGTCTGATCAGGAAAGATTGCAAGGGAAGCTAACTTCTCTTGACTAGGATGAAATACCTTGACTTTTAAACAGGGCTAGGCAGAAGGACATCTTGACTACTTCTGCTGTATGATGGTCAAAAGATAGAGAGTTGTCTACAATGGTGTTAAGAACTCTGATGACTATTTCATTCTGAAGAGGGGTGCCAGCTATAATTTAAGCTGTTATCATGTTTTATTTCCCAAAGGTGAGAGTGCTACACGCCGTTGCATTTAACTTAAGCCCAATTCCTAATACACCATTGATTTTCATGGTTTAGCCTCTGCTGGTATCAGCTGCTGAATGAATGACAACACTAGCTTGAAGTCATTGGTAAATTTAGTTAGCAATATATCCTAGTTAGTGACTTGGTGTTCCAAGTAGTAGATACTGAACAGAAGGGTTCCCAGTACTGAGCCTTGGGGAATGTCTCTAACCACCTTTTTGCTTTCTGAGGTGCCACCTGCTACTTTAAATATGTGGGTTCTATCTATCAGTCAGTTTGCCATCTATTTTACAACTCTGGGGTCTGTGATAGGGTATCAAAGCTTACCTGGACTACCAGTAGGGGTAATAGTGTCAAAGATCTTGGCTAGATTCAGATACACTGTATAAACTGCCTGGCTGCTATCTACAGTTTCAGTGACTTTCTCAAAGTTTTCTATTTATTTTGACAAAACAATATTGTTGTGAGTCTACAACATTATTTTTTTATCCTGCAGCTTAGTAAATTGGATATAACTTAATACACTTCATGGCATTACAAACTGCACGTATTAGTTTGATGGGTCCATAGTTCCTTGGAGTGGAGGTAGTGCCCTTTATAAAAGGGCATAATGATAGGCATTTTCAATGACTTGAGAAAATATCCTCTGGCTATGCTTAAGTTGAACAGTTTTAGGAGTTAAAGAAGGATTTCTTATTATCTTTGACAAGGGATTCTAATTTTAATTTGTGCTCCAGTATGGTCTTCCTTATGGTAACTTTCAGATTTTTTACATTGTCTTTAATGTGGATAGAATATAATTTATTATAAGCCTTAATTATTTTTTTATATTATTTTATTATATAGTTTGTTAATGTTGCATTTTACCAAGATGGTTTATTTTCATATTCCCTGGTATATTCATTGCTGATTGTGGCAGCTTGATTTATGCTACTTCTTAGACTGGAGTAAAATTGATTGGCATAAGCGAGAGCTGATATTTCATAGGGGCTGGAAATTTTGCATTTGAATTTTGAGAGCTCATCATAGTTTTAATAGGTATGCCATTTTAAAGTCAGTAAATTGACAGGTGCTCATTGTGATGGGTTTAACTGCATTAATGTTGTTACTGTAGCCATGGGTGGAGTGTTAGGGAATACTGCATGTGATGGCCTAGATTGTCTGAGTGCAGAACATGAACCTACTTTGTGGGCCACTTTCCATATTGTGACATGTTAGTGCTTCCTATTGTCATTTGTGTAAATGGACCTGTGGAACAGTTGCCATGATGTAGCATGCGGACTTGGTGCTGAGCACTGGCACTGGTGTGATTGAACCTCTAGGACTGGCTGCTGAGATATGGCTCATATACTAGGCATTGATTGCTAGCAATGGTGTCAGTGGGCATCTGTGAAACTGGCTGACATGATATGGCATACAGGCTTTCTACAGTACTGCCTTCTAAGTGAAGGTCTTCTGGCTGTTGTACAGAGACTTGTTGCAGTGCATCACTGTAACCAAATGGCAGTCTGTGTGGTGTAGCCAAACAGATAACGTACAACAGTGCCAACTCAGGGCCAGCACATTTCATGGGAAGTACAGTATGGTTGTAACAGTGTAATTCAGTGCTATGGCATAATCTATAGCTTTCACAGTGGGGGCAGTGCAATATGTCTCTGCTGTGTACAGTTTCTAAATTCTTGGCTATGGTTGATGCCTCATATTTTTGCCTTTTCCCTCATAATTTTTTTTTTGATTAAAGTCCGACTTGGAATGAAGCCAATTTTCAGCAGAGGCCCAGGGAGAAATCCTCCAGACACATATCTTTGTAACATGGGAGGAAGCCCACACAAACGCAGGGAGGACATGCAGAGTCCACACAGAAGGCACCCCAGCCAAGAATCGAACCAGAGAACCTCTTGCTGTGAGGAGACAACGCTACCACTGCACCACCAAAAGTTACACCACCCTTGTGTTTCATCACAATGAGCTATCGAGGAATTGTTGAATTGTTGAAGCAAACCTGTTGTTCTATTCACTTTTTAAGAGAATTGGAGCAATATTTAAAATTGTTCCCGACTGTTGGCCTTGGTCACTCTATTTTTGGAATTGTCCAGAATTCTTGAGCAAAGTATTTGAGAGGTGTGGTAGAAAAAGATATAATTCAATCACCTTAGTTTTAGAAAACAACAGTCCTGCAAATTGCCTTTTATTGTTGTCTTATACCTAAAACAGGTTAGAAAATATATATATTTTTTAGTTGTTTCAGCCTGTATACTGCTGTCTCCTAGGGACTGTTCCATTCGTGAGGTGTAGGTTGTGGCAGGTTTCATAAATGGGTACATGGAGGCTGGAGCTGGCTATAACTTGCGCATTTCTTCTCAGTTAAGCTGGTGAGGATTGCTGACACTAATAATGACATAATTTTGAGTTACAGACTGGATGCTAATGTAAAACTTGTTATTCTAGTTGGTTTCTAAGTGCATAACAGAAGAGCAATATTTTATCAGTAATTGTGGACCTTCTCCCCACCTTAACATTTATGAGCTGTGTATTAAGGGCAAAGAAAAGTGATTAATCCTGCAGCAACAACTTTATCTACATTGCAGTGGCTACTTTTTATTTTTTCCACTTTTGGAAATTACCAATGGTCACAAGAAGTAGCTATCTATTGGGGGACAGTTGGTGCAAGAAAGCAAAGGGTAGTTATGATGATCACAACCAGGTGATCAGTGATGTGGCTTAGCTGAACTTTGTGGGGAACAGAGCATAGTGCCTGAAAGATCCAAGTTGAAATACATTTGTTGTGATTCTTTTATTCATGTTTTCTGCATGAATCTAAACAGCTGTATTGGCTAGTGCTTACAGTACACACTGCTTATAGCATCATACACTTGTATCTTTTTTTTTTTTTTTTTGATTAATTGTTACAGGAGTTGGCATGGGTAATGATGTGTCCTATGGTTTATGTGAAGTAGATTGCTGTGGCTGCTATTTCTGTGCTTTAGGTTGTAAGTGAAGTAGATTACTGTGGCTCCTTTTTCACCACTTTTGGCAAACACACATGAAAGATGATTGGCACATGTGACTGTATGTATGAGGGTACTGGCTGCACATGAAAACAAAGGGCAATTATATAAATTACGCAAAACAGTCATTGACATGGCTAGTCTGGGGAAGAGGGAGTGAAGGTGATGGCTACTTGTAGCAAGTGGGGAAGTGACCTGTGGACTCCTCTAACTTGCTCTCCTTTCTGACAAATGGTGTGATCCCAGATAGTTATATTTTTTTATGGGTGGGAGTAGGAAGTGCAACCTCTCACAATACATTGGACAGACGACAGAATCCTATGGGATTCAGGGAAGACAGAAAGATAATCCACGCATCACTACATGTAACCAATGTTGGGAACATGTATTCTTTTCAAGAGCAAGGAGTTGGAATAAATAATTGTTTTATTTATTTATTTTTGACTTTCAGAATCAGACGTGTACATAGAAGATGGATGTCTTTATTGGAAGGGAGGTGAGAAGGCATGCTGCTTGTGAAAAAACATGGCCTTTACAGAAAAACTGTCAAATAAAAATATTGCTTCTTACGGTCAGTATATGCATCTAACAGCAGCAAGATGAAATATGGGTGCTGTGACTATCACAGTTTTTGTTTTCTTTTCAGTGAGGCATTAGAAGTGTAGGGAATGTGGATATTGTTTATGGGAATGTGATGTTTAAAAGCAAATGGTAATTACAGGATCACTTCTGACTTGATTTTTTTTTTGGGGGGGGTAGTATCTGTTAAAGTGTAATATGGCCATTACATTTTTCTGTGATTCCTTCAAAGTCAGGGGTACTGTAACTTCATTCCACTGGGACAGTAAGTGTGCATTTTGTACCAAAGTACCATATTAGAAGTCCAGGTTTTTATTGTGAATCGTCTTCAGAGAACTGTCTCTTAAACACAACTAGTAAATCCATCATTTCAGAGGACTTTTGTTATCACAGTTTAGCAATATATTTGGTTTCCACCTTGGTGGTCTGCACAACAGGATGGGGGCAGGTAGTTTATGAAAACAAGTAGCAGTTACAGGATCACATCTGATTAATTATTGATATGAATTTTTGGGGGGCAGGATCTGTCAAAGTGTCATATGACCATTATATGTATGTGATTCCTCCACAGTCAAAGCTAGTGTATCCTCCCAGAGGTTGGACATTCCATTGGTACAGTGTGTGTTTTGTACCACGTTTTACAAGAAGTTCTTGATTTTTATGTGTATTGTCTTTGTGGAACTGACACATTACATCTTACATACAGCTGGAAAATACAGGTTTTCTTGGTGGACTTTTGTTGTCACAATCTGCCACTGTTTGGTGTCCCCCTGGTTGTATTTGACTTCTGGGTAAAAGGGCTGGGGCAGCTAATGTATAAAATCAAATGACTGTTAAAGGATCACTTCTGATTCATCATTGATATGATTTATTGGGGAGGGAGTGACACTATCTTTCAAAGAACAACAGGACCATTGCATTTTTGTGATTCCTTCGCAATCAAAGGTAATGTACTCCCTCAGATTGGTCAGAATCCTATGGGGACAGTATTTTGATGTTTTATACCATAGTACATTATCATAATTCCCTCAATTTATTTTAATGTGAACTGTCTTCGGGGACTGATAGATGGCCATTTACACACAGCTAGCGATGCTAGGGATTTAGAGGACTTGTGGTGTCTCTATCCAGCACAATGTGCGGTTTTCAAAAGGTTGGAGGCAGGTAATATATGAAAGTAAATAGTTTCAAGATCAGTTCTGACTCATTATTGATATAGTCTGATGGGGTGACAATCGGTCAATGAGCTATATGACTATTATATTTATGTGATTCCTTGAAGTCCAGAGGTTGTATGACCTCTCAGTAGTGGCACAGTCCATTGGTATAGCACATGTATGTCTTGTATCAAAGTACCTTTTTTACAAGTCCCATAATTTTTGTACCAACATACCTTCTTACAAGTCCCATATTTTTTATTGTGATCTGTCTTCAGGGATTTGACACATGGCTTCTTATATACAGCTAGTGAAGTCAGAGTTTCAGAAGTTTTTTGTTGCCATAGTCTGGAACACAAGGGCTATATGATCTCTGCAGAAAAGCCTAAGTAAACTAATGTCCAGAATATATGTGTATTAAGTTTGCAATACCTTGGAAGTGAAAATGCTGTATATTTTCCAGAAAAAAATTTGTTTTAGTTGTAAGATGCCGTGGCTACAATGTCTTGTTTTCAAGCAGCTAAAGCTGTGAAATCAAATTTAGACACATGCAGCACTGGAAGCTCTGAGGTTAGAACTGCAGTCCTAAGTGTGTTTTGTAGTTAAACACAATGTTATTACCTGAAAGTTTTGTAATAATCTGAAAGGCAGATAGAGATAGAGCTTTTGACTTGAGTTCATGTGCCTTTATTAACAATCTGACATTTTACATACTACTTGGTTTTCATTGTGGATGCTGTTGTGCACTTCTGCTCAGTACATTAATTAAAATAATGTCCTAAGATACTTCTTTATTGAGTTTTTGATCCAATTGAAGTAAAAGTCCTCTGTATTTCATCAGGAAAATATTTATTATGGTTGTAGTATGCTGTGGTTACAATGTCATGTTTTCTAGCAGATACAGCTAATGGGGTGAATTAGACAGGTGCATTGTCCTAAGAAGCTCTGAGATTAGCATTACATTTTTATGTGTGGTACCTGAAAGTTCCATATTGAAACCACAAAGGAATACAGAAATACAGCCTTTTAAAGACATTTTCCAGTGACTTTAATCTATGAGCCTTTAGTGCCACAGTCTAACATGTCTAACATGTTGTGTTATACCCTGTTTACATTGAGAGTATTATAGTGAACCTTTGCTTAGTACTATCCCAAAATAATATTATTTTCTATTGAAATGTTACATATTTTTTATTTTTATGTTATAGCAAAGTGCACATATTCTACATGCTTTGACAGCCATATACATATTTTATATTCTGTGGTCTGCTTCTGTTACAGTAGTAGATACCAGTACATAAATAAATAAATATTTGCCCTTTTAAGCATCATTAAGTGTCCCTGTTGCCCTCCACCCCTCACCTTCAGCAGCGTCTGTCACTGCTGTGTGCATGCCAATCAGCTTCATTTATAGTGCAGAGTAATTTTGCAAAGATAGAAAGGCGACTACAAAGACAGAAACTGCAGAAGATAATGGTGACAGAGTTACGAAGATAGATTTTGTAGGTTCAGAGAGGCATAGGTTTTGGTGTCAAGCTTACAACCTACTGGTCATCACAAAATAATAACTGTAACCCCATGTAACCCCATGTTGGAAATCTGCTGCCAAATAACCTATATTTGTCT
Organism: Protopterus annectens; assembly: GCF_019279795.1. Taxonomy (NCBI): domain Eukaryota; kingdom Metazoa; phylum Chordata; order Ceratodontiformes; family Protopteridae; genus Protopterus; species Protopterus annectens. Next base: position 983,279,167 of record NC_056732.1, on the reverse strand, counting down.
TTTTAGTACTGTTAGTCAGGTATGCAACGTTTCTGCAAGTGATGATTTATTCCAAAGGTATACTAAGTGTTGGACAATAAATGTATCCTGCTTTACTGTTTTCTATGTTAATTTTAAGGATCATGTCATTGTAGTGTACATTCCAAGCACAAGCCTTCATGTAGAACTGGGTCAAACATGGGTTCTATGCCAAGCGTAGATTCCCTATCTATAGGAGACTGAGAAAAGAAAAAGTTCCTGTAGTCTAACTGATTCATGTCTTCCAGCTCTTTCGTTTAATTTGTCATAAATCTCTTAAGTTATTCATGCTGTAAGATAATTTATTTTTAGGCTGCAGAATGTGATATTACATTCTAATAGCTGACCTGATCAATGAAGTATAAAGGGCCTTAATGACTTCCAAAAGTTTATTGGTTATTGTGAAGATAGGTGAAGGCTGCCAGCCTAGCTAGACAAAATTTTGTAGATAATTCTGTCATTTGTAAATATGAATGTAAGCCACAGGCTTGTTCTCTTAAATGTGAAAAGATGGTATTGGATGTTGAACTGAAAAAAGTGTAACAACAGTGCATTCTGCTGTAAGAAAGCTGATAACTCAAGCATTGTGAAATTCTTTGATCTAAAACTGGAGCCAAGATGTCTAGAGGAAGGCATTCTGGCTATTGTTTTGAGGCCAGAGTTACTGGCTAGAATTTACATATATAATTTCTTTTATTGCTCTGGCTTCATGACCAGCTGCAAGATCAAAAGGGCTATTAACCTCTGAGTTTCTGTTAGCCTGGGAAGCAGAAAGAAATTATGTAATCTGAAATGAATCAGTAGTACTGTGTTATCAATTTAAGGACAGAGAGACTCAGAGGGCATTGACCATTTGTCTTGAGAACATCCAACATCACCAGTACTGTCTTGCTCTATATGTAGGTTTATTTTAGAACTGTGTTTTCTCTTAGAAATATCTAGGAAATAGGAAGATTAGATTAGTTGTTTTTCTGTATTGATGTCAGAACTTTTCTACTATATTATTTTAAACATTTCTCTATTATTTATTATTAAATATTTTTAAATCTTTCAACAGTGTCTGTTTTGTGTAGAGATAATTTAAGCTCTAGAGTACATTACATATATATGGTGATACTGTACAAAGCCACTCCAAATAAGCCTTGACTGTTCAGTTGCACTTACCATTTGGATAATAATATTGCACAGTATAATTGGACACGCTTTCATAAGGGCCTTTTGGTAGATGATAAATATTAGTGGGTGGGGGCAGTGATTTCTACCATATCTTCTTCTTCTTTCGGCTGCTCCCATTAGGGGTCACCACAGCAGATCAACTGTTTCCATTTCTTCCTGTCCTCTGCATCTTGCTCTGTCACACTAACCACATCCATAAACCTTATCTTAGGCCTCCCTCTTTTCCTGTTACCTGGCAGCTTCATCCTTAGCATCTTTTTCCCAATATACTCTGCATCCCTCCTCAGCACATGTCCAAACCAATGTAATCTTGCCTCTCTGGCTTTGTCTCCAAACCTTCCAACCTAGGCTGACCCTCTAATATACTTATTCCTAATCCTGTCCATCTTCGTCACACCCAGTGCAAATCTTAACATCTTCAACTCTGCAACGTCAAGCTCTGACTACTGCCTTTTTGTCAATGCCACTGTCTCCAACCCATATAACATAGCTGGTCTCACTACCCTCTTGTAAACCTTCCCTTTCACTTTTACTGGTATTCGTCTGTCACAAATCACTCCTGACACACTTCTCCACCCACTCCATCCTGCCTGTAGTCTCTTCTTCACCTCTCTTCCACACTCACTATTACTCTGTACTGTTGATCCCAAGTACTTAAACTCATCCACCTTTGCCACCTCTACTCCCTGCATCCTCACCATTCCTCTATCCTCCCTCTCATTCACACACATATATTCTGTCTTAGTCCTGCTGACCTTCATTCCTCTTCTCTCTAGAGCATATCTCCACCTCTCCAGGGTCTCCTCCACCTGTTCCCTACTCTCACTACAGATCACAATGCCATCTGCAAACATCATAGTCCACAAGGACTCCTGTCTGATCTTGTCTGTCAACCTGTCTATCACCATTGCAAATAAGAAAGGGCTCAGAGCTGATCCTTGATGTAATCCCACCTCCACCTTAAACACATCCGTCACTCCCACAGCAGACCTCACCGCTGTCACACTACCCTCGTACATATCCTGTACCACTCTTACATACTTCTCTGACACTCCCGACTTCCTCATACAATACCACAACTCCTCTCTAGCCACCCTGTCATATGCTTTCTCTAAATCCACAAAGACACAATGCAACTCCTTCTGATCTTCTCTGTACTTCTCCATCAACACTCTCAGAGCATACATTGCATCTGTAGTGCTCTTTCTTGGCATGAAACCATACAGCTGATCACTAATCATCACGTCCCTTCTTAACCTAGCTTCCACTACTCTTTCCCATAACTTCATGCTGTGACTGATCAGTTTAATCCCTCTCTAGTTACTACAGCTCTGCACATCTCCCTTATTCTTAAAAATCAGTACCAAAACACTTTTTTCCTCCATTCCTCAGACATCCTCTCACTTTCCAAGATTTCATTAAACAATCTACTTAAAAACTCCACTGCCATTTCACCTAAACACCTCCATGCTTCCACAGGTATGTCATCTGGACCAACAGCCTTTCCATTCTTCATCCTCTTCATAGCTATCCTTACTTCCTCAGTGCTAATCCACTGCACTTCATGATTCACTATCCACACATCATCCAACCTTCTCTCCCTCTCATTCTCTTCATTCATCAACCCCTCAAAGTACGCTTTCCATCTGGTCAACACACACTCCTCGCTTGTGAGTACGTTTCTCTCATTGTCCTTTATCATCCTTACCTGCTGCACATCTTTACTTGCTCGATCCCTCTGTCTAGCCAATTGGTACAAGTCCTTTTCTCCCTCCTTAGTGTCCAACCTTTTATACAACTCTTCATATGCCTTATCCTTAGCCTTTGCCACCTCTCTCTTTGCCATGCACTTCATCTCATTATACTCTTGTCTACTTTCTTCATCTCTTTGACAATCCCACTTCTTCTTTACCAACCTATCTCCTGTACTTCTTCATTCCACCACCAGGTCTCCTTGTCCTCCTTCCTCTTTCCAGATGTCACACCAAGCACCTTTCTAGCCATCTCTCTTACTAGCTCTGCTGTAGTTACCCAGCTATTCGGTAACTCTTCACTGCCACCCAGTGCCTGTCTTAACTCTTCCCTGAACATCACCTCACAATTACCCTTTTTCTATTTCCACCATTTGAACCTTGGTGCAGCCCTCACAGTCATCCTCCTCTTCTTGATCACCAATGTCATCCTACAAACCACCATCCTATGCTGCCTAACTACACTTTCCCCTGTCACCACTTTACAGTCTCCAATCTCCTTCAGACTGGCCCTTCTACATAAGATATGATCCACCTGTGTGCATCTTCCTCCACTCTTGTATGTCACCCTATGCTCCTCCCTCTTGTTAAAATACGTATTCATCACAGCCATGTCCATCCTTTTCGCAAAATCCATTACCATCTGACCTTCTGCATTCCTTTGCTTAACACCATACCTACCCATCACTTCCTCATCCCCTCTGTTCCCTTCACTAACATGCCCATTGAAATCTACCAGTGATTTCTACCATATAGTCTGAGTAAAAGGGGCACAGCTGGAGAGCCTGTGCCAGCCTTCCCTAGGAGTGTCTGTGTGGTTGTATATAACTCTTATCTCAAAGTTTGTGTGTGTCAGCTACTTGGGCAGGGGCATGAAGCACTGGTTGGACAGAGAGGGTGCTGGAGGTTTTAGCTTGCCCACTAGGCTGAGATCTGGGCCCTTTTGCTGTGCCAGTGGGGAGTCTTATTGGGGATCTAGACAGAAAGGGAGAAACCAGCCCCAGACTGACTGTTATCTCGGTGTACTCTTAAGGGAAATTGTACTTTACTGTGTGTGTGTGTGTGTGTGTGTGTGTGTGTGTGTGTGTGTGTGTGTGTGTGTGTGTGTGTGTGTGTGTGCACGTGTGTGTGTGTGTGCACGTGTATTTGTTACCCTCCCCTATGTGAATGCCCCTCACTGACGTTAGTGGTGAGGATTGAGGTTCCTTGATTGCTGGGTCAGTGCATGGACATCACATATTAATTGTTTGACAGTGGTGGGATATCCACACCACATATTAATTGGTTGGAAAATACTAATTGGCTTGCAGTGGTGTGGGTAGTGTGAATTCCTGTAGCTTGTGTACAGTGATCTCTGAATGTGTTTTTGTACTCTAAATCAGCCACACAGTGAATACTCAGAGTTCAGACTACAATTGTTTTATTTATTTTGTTAGCTTAGTTAGTCAGGGAGAGCAGGCAGCATATCAGCAGAGGAGTACGGAAAGCTGACAAGGACCCAGCTGGCTGAGATGTGCCAGGCTAGGGGACTGGAGCATGGAAACCTGACTAAGGCAGACCTGATTGCAGCCTTGGTCACAGCTGCATCAGAAGACAGCAACCAGGAGGATGATCAGACTGGCAGTGGAGATGTACAACACTCATTGAATGGACAGCTCAACCTTTGTGCAGAGGACTTAAAAATCCATCTGGAGCTAAAGATACCTGAGTTGGAGGCCAGGCATTTGGAAATAGAAGCTGTAGAGAAGGAGAGGCAGAGGCAGCATGAAAAGAAGATGCTGACTCTTCGCCAGAGTCATGGAGGTAGTGGGGAAGGGAGTAACTGGACCCCAGAAGCACAAAAGGTCAGTAAATGTTTTCTGCAGTTTACAGAGGAGGATAGTTTTGATAGTTTCATTCATATGTTTGAGAGGGTATGTAAACAGTATGATGTTGACCAAAGGCTCTGGGTAAGGTTCCTGACCCTCTTACTCCATGGTAAAGCTGTAACTGTGTTGTCTAAAATTTCTGATCAGGAATGTTTTGATTATACTACTGTTAAGAACTGCTTCTTAGAATTTTTTAAGCTAACACCTGAAACATAGGAAAAAGTTTTGTGAGCACAGACGCAAGGCAGATGAAAGTGTGTGTGAATATGTTGCTGAACTGGGTACTTATTTTCATAGGTGGTTGAGCAGATGTCAGGTCACCACTTTTGAAGGGCTGGCAGACCTTTTGGTGAGGGAACAAGCCCTTAGCACTTTGCCTGAGGACATGAGGATCTGGTTAGCTGATAGACAATATGCTACTTCAGATAATTTGGGGAAGAAGGGAGACCTATACCTAGTAAGCAGGGAATCCCTGCACAGGAAAGGGGCCCCCGGTACTACTCTTGGGTCTAAAGGAACCTATGGTGGGCAGCCCAGACTGTCCCAACAGAATCTGCCAGTAGCAGGGGAAGCCACTTGTCCAGGTACATATCCAGGACCTAGGGTTAAATGTTTTGAATGCGACCAGTGGGGCCATGTGGCATACAGATGTCCACAGAGGCAAGGTGGGGAACAAAAGGTGAGAGGGCCAGTAAGTGGAAAAGACAAAATGCCAATAGTAGGTTGTCTTGAGATGACAGGCGTACCGAACTACCATCCTGCAGATGTCCTGGTAGGGAATGATTTTGATGAGGCAGTACCACAGTACCATGTGTTTATGCAGTTACATGCAGTCAGGCTTCGAGACAAGCATGTGGGTCTGGTAGCCTAGGGGAGACCCAGACAGACCACATGCTTGCAGCCAGGACTGGTGAGGTGGTTACTTCAGGGAGGAAGCTACGCTGTAGCAGTGAGACTGAAGGTGAGCCACAGCTGCTTGTGGGTACTGATGTTCCCTTGGACAGAGTGACTACAAAGGTAGAGATGAGTAATAGTAACCAGGCTGACAGTGAGGCACCACTGTCAGAGGATTCCAGACTTCCTGAAGAAGGGGATCTGGGAAGGGTTACAAAGAGACAGTTGAGACAGGCTCAGCTCTCAGACTATACATTGCAAGGCCTGAGGCAGGTAGCTAGCGAGGCACCTGATTCTCAAGGGAAGGAGGAATCTGTATACTGAGACAAAGGGTTACTGTACAGAGAGTGGACCCCTGAGGAAGGGCTAGAAAGTGAGAGGGTACAGCCATTGGTAGTATCTAGAGCTTACCATCTGGCACTTCTAGCCATAGCCCATGATAGTCCCTTTGCAGGTCATATGGGCATAAAACATACAAAGAGATGTGTTATGCAGAACTTCTATTGGCCTGGAATTTCCAGAGATGTAACAGGGTACTGCAGGACCTGTGAGCAGTGCCAAAATTTAGGCAAGGCAGGAGACAAGGTGAGAGCTCCTTTAGTGCCTTTGCCTGTGATTGACGAGCGATTTCAGAGGGTAGCTATGGATATTGTGGGGCCTCTGAGTACCCCAAGTTCCACAGGGGAAATGTATATCCTAGTGGTAGTAGATTATGCTACAAGATACCCTGAGGCAGTGGCTTTGTCCTCTATTGAGGCAGAAAAGGTGGCAAATGCTTTGTTAGAGATTTCCAGTAGGGCAGGTTTCTCAAAAGAAATACTGACTGACAGAGGTGCCAATTTCCTGTCGGACCTGCTGGCTTGTCTGTGGAAGTACTGTGGGTGAAGCACCTGAAGACCACCCCTTACCATCCTTAGACTAATGGTCTTGTTGAGAAGTTAAACACTCCAATCAAGTCCATGCTACAGGCATTTGCAGACCAGTTTAAGAGGGAGTGGGACAAATATTTACCCCACCTGTTGTTTGCTTACAGAGAGGTCCCCCAAGAATCCACAGGCTTTTCACCCTTTGAGTTGTTGTATGGGCATAGGGTGAGGGGACCTCTAGATTTAATTTGTGATGAGTGGGAAGGTGAGTGTGAATCTCACAAGGAGTCTGTTGTGTCATATGTCCTAACCTCAGGACAAGGCTCAGGGAACTCATGGGCTTGGCCCAGGAGAACCTGGTAGAAGTCCAACAACAGAAAAATGTATGGTATGACAGGAATGCTTGAGCTAGAGAGTATGCTGTAGGGCAGCAGGTAATGGTTCTCATTCCTGTCAGACACAACAAGCTGCAAGCAGCTTGGGAGGGACCCTACAAGGTGGTAAAGAAGGTAAGTGATATTAACTACATAGCAGAACTGCTAGGAAGGAGGCAGGAGCACAAATTGTACCATGTTAACATGATGAAACCATACCATGATAGGGAGACCCTTGTGCTGAGTATTTACAGTTGATTGCAGGAGGAGTCTGGGGGAGATCTGGGGACAGATCTCCTCAGTGAGGCTCGGACTGACACCTCAGTGGAAGGGGTAGCAATGTCCCAGCAGCTATCTCCTACCCAGGTTCAAGAAATCCGAGCAGTGTTACAGGAGTTTGGGGACATGTTCACTGGGAAACCAGGGTGCACCCACCTCGTGCAGCACCAGGTGGAAACAGGACCCCAAAGGCCTATTAGACAGGCCCCTTATAGGGTGCCTGAGAGTCAAACAGACTCTGAGAGAGGAGATACAGGAGATGTTGGAACTAGGGATAATTCAAGAGTCCAACAGTCCCTGGGCCTCCGCAGTGGTGCTGGTGCCAAAGAAGGATGGCAGCACCAGGTTCTGTGTGGACTACAGAAAATTAAATAGTCACAAAGAGTCAGATGCTTACCCCATGCCTAGGACAGATGAGGCCCTAGAGCAGCTGGGTGAGGCTAAGTAGCTTACAACTATTGATCTTACCAAGGGTTACTGGCAGGTGCCCTTGACTCCCAGTGTTAGAGAGAAGTCAGCCTTTGTGACTCCTTTTGGCTTGTATGAGTTCACAAAATGCCATTTGGGATGTAAAATGCCCCAGCAACTTTCCAGAGGCTGGTAGATCATATCCTAGTAGGAGCAGGAGGGTTTCCCCTTGCTTATCTAGATGATATTGCCATCTACAGCCATTCCTGGTAAGAGCATCTTCAACATGTCAGGGAGGTGCTGGGCAGACTACAGAGGGCAGGGTTGACCATTAAGCTGAGCAAATGTCAGGTGGGTATGGCAGAGGTCTCCTACCTAGGACACAGAGTGGAGAGTGGTAAGATCAGGCCAGAACCTGCCAAAGTAGAAGCCATTCAGGCATGGCCTGCAACTGTTACCAAAAAGTAGGTGATGGCATTCATAGGGATAGCAGAGTACTACAGAAAGTTCATCCCCAGTTATAGTACCATAGCTGCTCCCCCTCACAGACCTGGCAAGGAAGAACAGGTCAGATAAGGTAGTGTGGACCCCAGCATGTGAGCAATGCATTCCAGAAGGTTAAAGAAGCTTTGGGAGGACCCCCAGTGCTAGCCAGTCCAGATTACAGCAAATAATTTGTTGTGCAGGTGGATGCTTTGAACCATGTGGTGGGGGCTGTACATAGCCATATTTCTTCAGAGGGATAAGAGCACCCAGTGGTTAATCTCAGTCATAAGCTCCAACCCAGGGAGGAATGCTATGCAGCTGTAGAAAAGGAATCTCTAGCCATAGTGTGGGCACTGCAGAAACTTCAGCCGTATCTGTATGGAAGAAAATTCACTGTAGTTACAGATCACAATCTCTTAACATGGTTAAACAGAGCCAGCCAGCAAAATGCCACGTTGCTAAAATGGAGCCTAGGGTTGCAAGTATATGATATGTCAGTGTAGCACCGCAGTGAGATTAGCAATGCCAATGCAGATAGGCTCTCAAGATAGGGGATGGGGTAAGGTATACTCAGATAAACCTAACCCTCTCAAGCAACATTTCTCAAGAGTCACTTGAAAAACTAGCTTGAGTTCTCCAGGGGGGGAGATGTGTGAAGATAGGTGAAGGCTGCCAGCCTAGCTAGATAGAATTTTGTAGATAATTCTGTCATTTGTAAATATTAATGTAAGCCACAGGCTTGTTCTCTTAAATGTGAAAAGACAGTATTGGATGTTTAACTGAAAAAAAATGTAACAACAGTGCACTCTGCTGTAAGAAAGCTGATAAGTCAAGCATTGTGAAATTCTTTGATCTAAAACTCGGAGCCAAGATGTCTAGATGGAGGCATTCTGCCTATTGTTTTGAGGCCAGAGTTAGTCTAGAATTTACATGTATAATTTTTTTTTATTGCTCTGGCTTCCTGACCAGCTGTAAGATCAAAAGAGCTATTAACCTCTGAGTTTCTGTTAGCCTGGGAACCAAAAAGAAATTATGTAATCTGAAATTAATAAGTGGTACTGTGTTATCAATTTAAGGACAGAGAGACTCAGAGGGCATTGAGCATTTGTCTTGAGAACATCCAACATTACCAGCACTGTCTTGCTCTATATGTAGGTTTATTTTAGAACCGTGTTTTCTCTTAGAAATAGCTAGGAAATAGGAAGATTAGATTAGTTGTTTTTATGTATTGATGTCAGAACTTTTCTACTGTATTATTTTAAGCATTTCTCTGTAATCTCTGAACTCTTGACTAGCACTGTGTAGTAAGAAGTATTGCCTGGTGTTTTATTATTTATTATTAAATATTTTTAAACCTTTCAAATGCTGCTGTTTTGTGTAGAGATAATTTAAGCTCTAGATCAAATTGCATATATATATATATATATATATATATATATATATATATATATATATATATATATATACACACACACACACACACACACACACACACATATATATATATATATATATATATATATATATATATATATATATATATATATATATATAGTGATACTGTGCAAAGCCACTCCAAATAAGCCTTGACTGTTAAGTTGCACTTACCATTTGGATAATAATACTGCACAGTATAATTGGACATCCTTTCATAAGGGCCTTTTGGTAGCTGATACATATTAGTGGGTGGTGGAAGTGATTTCTACCATATAGTCTGGGTAAAAGGGGCACAGCTGGAGAACCTGTGCCTGTCTTCCCCAGGAGTGTCTGTGTGGTTGTATATAACTCATCTCAAAGTGTGTGTGTGTGTGTGTGTGTGTGTGTGTGTGTGTGTGTGTGTGTGTGTGTGTGTGTGTGTGTGTGTGTGTGTGTGTGTGTGTGTGTGTGACCTATTTGGGCAGGGGCACGAAGCACTGGTTGGACAGAGAGGGTGCTAGAGGTTTTAGTTTGCCCACTAGGCTAAGATCTGGACCCTATGGCTGTGCCAGTAGGGAGTCTTATTGTGGATCTGGAGAGAAAGGGAGAAACCAGCCCCAGACTGACTGTGATCTCTATGTGCTCTTAAAGGAAATTGTACTTTACCGTGTGTGTATTTGTTACCCTCCTCTATGTGGACGCCCCTCACTGGAGTTAGTGGTGAGGATTGAGGCTCCTTGATTGCTGGACCAGTGCACAGGCATCACAGTTATGTCTTAAGTATGACACCCTATCAGAATTTTGAGACTCTATAATCTGAGTCTCAAAACTTTGAAAAATAAAATGATATTGTGCAGCTTTAACAGAGAAATGTAAAACTCACTGATGTGCATTAAAAACATTTTTTCCAGGGGGTAAGTCTCCCTGCACTTACCCCATTGGCTACCACTAATTGTACATAATAATTCTGAGATGTCAATACCTTGGAACCCCCTACTAACTTGTATATACTAACCCTGAGATTGATGTACCTTGTAGAAGGGGATATCTCTGGGAAGAAGCAACTTCAGACTTTTATATATCCCCGATCACACTTAATTTTCCACTGTTTTGGGACTCACACTATCCAGTCTTAAACATACAGTGAGAATCCCTTAAGTATGAGGTGTACTACAAAATATACCTTTCAGATTTGGGTTGTAATTCATTGATCAAAGTTTATTTTGTTGTCTGTAATGATTTCTAGAGTTCTTGTTTCATTGTTTGGCTTGTGATTGTCCCTGAATGCTGTATTTATTTATTATTTCCCAAATATGACAAAACTAGATGTGATGGCAGAAATAGTCAAACTGATGATACTGCATTAAGATCTGAAATTGTTAAAACTATCTTGAATTAGTAGAGGTATTTACTTCTGTTTTGAAGCCATCAGCATATTTCATTAACCATAACCATCTTTGTGTTTATAATGCAAACAGCAGACCAATGTAAATGAAATAAAAGTGGTACCATGACTAGACACATCAGTAGGCTCATACTGGTAACCTAATATTCATGCCTTTTGTGTTCTCACCTTTTTCCTGTTTTTCACCCACTGAACTACATATTGATAACACTGAGTTAAATGAGTTTATCTCTCTAACCGTTATGGGAGATAGTGTCAAATGTCATTGCTAGAGCTATCATATGGCTGCATATGTTTTCAGTCCATTTTCTTTACTAATTTTCCTTTTAAAAAAACACTACCAGATTAAGGAGAGAATAGATTGCCATAATAGTATCATATCATTCCAAGTTTATTAAGGTAAGGTAGTAGTTTCAAACCTGGGTGCTATAACTCCATTCCCAAGGTACCACAACAAAATATACAAAAAATGAAAGCAGTTAATTTTATTTTAGTCTTTTATTGCTGTTTTCTAGTTACACAACATGAACGATCACTGAAAACACATTGAAAACAGGCTGGGTAATATTCCAGTGTGACAGCATACAAGTGTGACCTTTAGTCTTGAGGTCAAACTCACATGTACTGCATTGCAGCAAGTGAAGTGATTGCTTTCAGTGCTATCTGGTGAACTTCAAAAGCATAATTCCTTGACATCTGTTCACGTGTAACCAAAGTTGTGTTACAGTGTATACAGAACAAGTACATGTACTATGGCTGGGGGGAGTGAATGAGCGTGTTCACAAATGTCATGGTTTGAGGACTGTTCAACTATTGAAATATTTCCTTATTTTATTTTTCATAAATGAAAAAGCATAAGTGGGGAAAAATTACCTTAACTGCTTCTGTGTAACTTATGTTTTGCAATTATGGAGTTAGGCTAACAAGTAAGCTGGTAAGAACGGGGTTTAGATGATGGTTAGATTGATGTAAATTGAATAATCAAGTCAGGGAAGACTTTTAGAATTGAAGGTTTTAGTACTTGGAGATATGAAGTATGACAATAATGGGAGATATAGGTGATGGGCAAAAGGCAGAGGAATTTGTTAATGAAAGAGGAGGAGGTGATCAAAGATGGCTGAAATGTAGAGAGATACATTTGTGAAACTGGTTGAAGATGCTTGCCTTCTCTAGTCAACTGGATTCATCAGAAATGAAAACCACTAAATAGTGTAAGACATTTTATTTGGTATGGTTTTTGGTCTGCAGGTTTTGAAGGTGTTGCCTTTCAGTTAAGAAAAAAATCAAGAGTGTATTGGAATGCAAGTGCCATGATAATGAAGTTAGTTGAGAATCATGGAGGGGTGGCTGTGCTGTCTTGTAGCTAAAGAAGTGCAAAAATTTTGAGATTAAATGTGATGAAGGTTATAAATAGTTTGGAGGCTATTCAAATTGAGTTGTAAAGTCTGAATGAACTGTTTGACATTATATGAAAAGAATAGTCATGGTCTAACTAAATGAAGTAGAATTCTTTTATAACCAACAGGTAGTCATAGAGCCTGTTAAGTGGGTATTGTGTGATATTTGAGACAATGTTGTTGAGATATTAAAACAAACTGAGAAAATGGAGACTAGATAAGGCATGAAAGTGAAGTATGAGACCATACCAACTTACAGAAGGTAAAAAAGAGAAAGTTGTAACATACGGGAAAACAATATTGCAGAGTGGACTATATTTTCAAAGGAAGCATTGCAAAAAGTGGCGGTAAAATATGTACTTCTGCTAGAACTGGATCTTAAACTTTGGAAGCCTAGACTGATATTTAGAAAGTTTAAACTTCTTATGAAAAAGAAAATTTACTGTGGAAGCTTTGGCAGTCAAGTAGAAATTTATCAGCAGGGAAACCAGTATTTGTAGAACATGCTTATTCTGAAGTTACACTGAAGAACTGACTACAATTCATGCATGCAATAAAGAGGTGCAAGAAAAGAAATTTCAAATTTTACTGTCCTTCCCTGCCATGCTGATGGTTTTCTGAAATGGAAAAGAGTTGACTTTTGAGAGTCCGTATGAAGCAATTGATTAGAAAAAAGAAAATACCCCTGAAATGAGTACAACTGCAAGTGGAACATAAGGATAAACATATAGTTAAATTCAAAGATGTTGATGTCTCTGAAAAAATAGAGGACAAATGAGAGGAAATCCAGTTTGAATGCAAAGAGTTGCCTGCTTATGTAAGCAACATCTTAAACAAGGCAGCCAGATAGACTGGAAAGTTCTGCCTGAACTGTGCATTGGATTAATTACTGGGATGATAGTTTACATGTGCTAACTAAAAAGTTATCCAGTGGACCAAAATGAAGGGCTAAGTAAATTGAACTGTAGAACTGGTAAACAAATGTCTGTTTCATAAAGAATGATGTTGACTATTGTATTACAAATGGTGATACCAGAGTTTATATTTCAGCTGTGAAAAAAAAATTGATAGGTATTAGAAACAATTCGCAATGTATGTAATTTGCAAATGAGTTTAGTGTCAGTTCTAGAAAATGCAAAAAAAGTATTTTAGGTCCCTCAATCAGTTTAAAGTTGAATAATGTTAAATATTCTGAGGGTCAACCATTTGAAACTATAATCCCAAATTTATTTAAATGCAAAATTATGCCTCACCATTAGTGAAAGCATTTGACATAATGCATAACACAAGCTGACTTCCTAAAAATATTATTTTTATTTTATTGTTTAGTTGAAGACAGAGAGGGCAGAATATTGGTGCTTGCATATAGTTAGAAGGTAACCTAAAGGTGGGCAAAGACTGAACTCTCGAGTTTCATTTGCTCAAAGTTCAACCTGCATAGGATTGTAACTATTCCACAGAAAATCAGTGTCGGCGAGTTGTGCTGGCAGTAATGCCCTTTTCAGGGGTAATTTCCCCCTTCTTCAAGTTGCTGTGACTGTGGACTTTGTATATGTAAGTTCAGGTGATGTTGGGGCTTGCCAGTTGGGATAGGTTAATTCAAGTCCACAATAGCAGCTAGCCTATTACTTACCTATGAATCTATGAACCTATGAAATTCAACTCAGGAGCAGAACAAAGTGAAGACTGAGAAGTGATTCTTGATATCTGTGTTGACTATACATTATAAGAATATGATCACACAGCCCTGATCAGAATTACTTTTAGTGACTGTATCTTTATCTGTCAAGTGTACTGCTAAGTGAAATGAAGTGTAGGTGGGAGATAGGTTTTACTGTTTTGAAAGACAAAACTCAGTGCTGCTACATAGACAGCAAGCAGAAGCGGTGTCCCTCTGATGAACTAATAGCTTTAACAGCTGTTAAATACTTCACTCTGCTACACCCTCTATTTGAGAGTTTGACGGAGTGATGTATCTATCAGCTTTTAAAGCAGTTTTAGCTTCCTCTGCTGTTATGTTTCTGTGATGATCAGCACTGGCCACTGCTGCCCTCTAACATATGACTAAAATTTATCAGTGATTCAGAGTGCCCAACAAAAGCTTGTTAAACACCCTTCTGATGTCAGAAAGGTGGTTATCAAGCCTGGGCTGTATTCATTAAACAACCACAATGTGTACATATAGGTGCACATGTCAAATCACCTTTTTTTGCAATTCTTACACCCTGCTACATGGTCCTCCAACAAGAAGATGTGTAGCATTGCGAAGGGCTGGCTCTGTGGCCATGCTGAATGCTAATGAGTAATCCTGCGGTTAGAGGCATATGCTAATTAGCCATATGCTCTCTCTCTCTCTCCCCAGAACCTCCATCAAGAAAGTATCTACGTGGCTGAGTGATTCAAGAAAGCATGTCAGTCAGTGATTCAATTAGTTTAGGCTGAATGCCACCCAGATACCTGGTATTAATGAAAATGTGAATACGGCATGTCTTTTCAATTAAAAAATATTTTAACATTTGAGTGATTAACATTAGACATTTGAGTGAATATTTTTAAAGTTTTATAGTGAACGTTAATTTATCTGATATGTAATTGCCATGTAATGTTTTGAACTGTTGTATACACATAATTGTTATATGCATCTTGTTTTTATGTCTCTGTAGTTTTTTTATGTAAGTGTTTAGTATAATTAATTGGTTAATTGGGTGCTTCTTTACATAAAAGGGCTGGGTTGTAAAAGTGAAACTGTTCTGATGAAGTCTCTTCAGTAGGGAAGAAAGCACTCAACCGGTGTGTGGTACAATAAAGCTTTTTGGATTTTACCAGTTGCTGTGAAGGTTTTTCACTGGTTCCATTTGTGGTTTGGAGTTGGAGGTATTGTTATAGTGATTCAGTTAGCACAGCCATCCCCACTATGTTGCAGCTGTGGCTATGTTCAACAGCTGAACATGAACATGGTGGGAGAAGCCAACTAAACACAAGAGTTTACTTTAGAAGTGCTATAATGGCTCTGACATCAAAACAGGGATGGGGGTGGGGGGGGGACCACATGACATCAGGGATTAATGTTTAATGTGCCATAGCTACATTAACATTACTATGGGGATTGGGGGATATACTGAGATTGGGGGTGGGGGGATACTCACTCTAAAGTGCCATAACAGTACCAACATTATTACAGGGACTGGTTGGGGGGAATAGACTTGACACAAGGTGATACTTCTCAAAATGCCATACCAGCACCAACATTACTGCAGGGATCAGGGGTGGAGTAATACACTAGACACCAGGGAATACTCCTCAAAGTGTTGTAACATCACCAACATTACTATTGGGATCAGAATGGGGTGGTAGACTAGAAACCAAGGAATATTCCTCAATGTGCTGTACCATCACCAGCATTACTATGGGGATTAGGGGTGGGGCTGGTGCACTAGACACCAGGGAATACTCCTCAAAGTGCCATACCATCACCAATATTACTACAGGGACTGTGGGGTGGGGGAAACACTAGAAGCCAGAGAATACTCCTCAAAGTGCCATACTGGCAAACCATTACTACAGGGATAGAGGAGACAGAGGGATATACTACACAACAGGGAAAACTCCATAATGAGCCATCAGGCATAGAACAGCACAGTGAGGATTGGGGAGAACCACTGGACATGCTCTAAAGTGTCATAATGGCACCGGCTACAGTATGGGGATTGGGGAGTGGGGGAACCACTGAACACCAGGGAATACATTTTAAATACCATATGATGGCAACAGTGGTAGTACATGGAAGGGTAGGTGGAAGGAACCACCAGACACCAGGCACTGACATAAAAAGTAACCAAGGCACAGACATCATAATGGATATCACAGTCTGGAGAGATACACTAGACACCAGAAACAATTCTGTAGTGTACCGGTACCAAGACTGTAAACGGGATGGGGTGGCGGGATATACTAGATAGTCAGGGGCTCAAACACACAATCTGTAATGGCAGTAATGTATATGAGGGGAACCACAGGAGGGTAGTAGGGACAGTTATGTGAATTGTGGGAAGTATGGGTTCATGTTTGTTTACCTGTGTGTGTGACAGAGTGACTGGGGAAGGACTGTTACTGCCTACACAAGCAGCAGGTTACCATTGTGATGTGCAGATCAGCTTTGATCTGTATGTTGTGGTAGTAACTTTATTTTAAACATATCATTGTGGCTAGCATGTTTCTGAATTGCAAATGGGTATGCCAGCCTGTAAGGGCCTTTCTATCACAAGCAGTACTTTAATGAATTCCCGAGAGTATCTTTTTCCTAATTTCAGAAAATAATTCCAGCACTCCATGCACTACAAAATTATTAGGAATGACAGCTTTAGAAGTTAGGGCCATACAGAGAAAGAGTATTCAAACTATTAAAGCTATAAGGAGTGGTATTAATATGCAAGTTTAAGAATGCTTGTATTAAAGAACATCAATATTGTTAAGAATGTTTGCATTAAACAAGGGCAACTTACCCATAAGTCACTTTACCAGTGACCACAAGTTGTGGAGAGGGGCCTTTGGCTCATTGGATTTAAGTGAGCAGCACAGCCCCACTCAGCAGACTCATTGGCAGCTTGGTGGTGAAGACGTCTGAAATTGAGTCATCTGGTAGTAACCATGTAGGTTAAGTATGGGATCACTGCAGTGGGCTTTCCTTGTTCCACCAGATTTGTAATCACCTTAGGTGTGCAGGGGCTTTATATAATGATAAAAAATTATTAAAAAAAGCAAAAAGTATATAATTAAAACATAATTAATAATATAAGACGAGCTGTGCCACATTAAAAACATATATACATATAAATAAATAAAGTGGAAGGGGACAGCTATAGCAGCAGCAAAATGTTGCTAGCATACCTCTCAACCATCTCAATCTTTGCAGAATGTTCAGATGTTTGCCTCATATTTTGGTCTGTCTTGCTGGCAATTCACTGAAGATTAAAATTAATAAATAATAGTAAATAATGTACAACCATTTGAGTTTCAGATTTAATATCCTTTAGGAAATAAATAACAATATAACATCTGTTATTCTGGCAACTGTCTAAGTTTATTGAAGCAATATTTCAATCTGTCATCCCGACTGTTGCCTCATATTTTTGTTCTTCCACATAAATGTATGTTTTTATGGCATATCACTGTAGATTAATGTTATTAAACAATGACATATATTTGAGTTTCAGTCTTTTTATGATTAACAATGTGTCCCAACAGAAAGTATAAGATCAATGTTTTAATGCGTCCTTATTTTTGGCCATTGGGTTTTACCTAGTATCTCCGGGCTATTCATTTAAGGTTTTGGCTCTCTGGCATGTGGCTGGTTTAAAGTTCTGGATAGGGACATGTATAGAATTTTTATCATTGTGGTCACTAGACAGGTATGCTGTAATAAGCCAGTTATTTGGAGCTTTTGAGAAATTTTGCAAGTATCCATGGTTTGGTGTGCGGTCCCCTCGTTGTTGGAGTTTGTATGTTTTTCTTGTAATGGTTATTTACCAGGGTGTGTGTATCTTGGTTTTGGGGCTGGTAATAGGTGCAGCATTACTGGAACATGTTTGCATAAAAGGAGGAGTTATATTTGTTACAGCTTTGTATCACTCTGTATTGACAATAATGGTACTCAGCACAGGTATTTTACAGTTATCAAAGACACAACTTTACAAGATCAGAATGTACTATGGGAATTATTTATTGTTTTCCCTATTGTGGAAGATTTTCAGAGGCTAAGTGACTTTTTTGTGAGAATTATTTAATTTTGGAAACTCTGGGGGCAGGGCTGCTTCTGTTGGGGTGGAGGATTGGCAGGATGTGCTTGTGTTGGAAGATTTGTTAAGTTTTGTATTTTCATTGTAACCTTCTTTTATAATTACATTGCTTTTGTAATAGCAACAGGTAAGATTAATTCAATCATTGGCATCTGTGGTTAGTTATCTGCCTTAGTGTGGTTTCCAGCTGTTACCTGTTCATTGGGTAGGTGCTTTTGTAGGTTGCTATCTCCCCTGTTATCTGGGGAAGCAAAGGCTGCAGTCTGATGGATCTTGTGGCTGTGAGGAGATGTGGTGTGAGAAAGATGCAGACATTCCAGAAGCCCCACAGCAGCAGCATTTCACTATTTTGTTTAGTGGAGTATGTTAGTCAGGTCAGGCATGAATCTACTTAAGGTACTGAGCATATCAAGGGTTTACTTTCTAGAGCTCTGCAGCAGGAAGACATCCAGGATCCAGGGTGTTGGCAGCTTTTGGAGTCTGGATTTTCTACAGCTGTCACATATGTTTCCCTTAATAACTTTCTTTGTGTTTTCAGGTTCCACCCTGGTCCAGACTTTTAAGGATAGATGGCTTTGTCTATCTCAAGAGGCACAAGGCTTGTTTTCTGACTTACCAGCTGCACAGGCAGTAGACCAATGTCAGAACTCAATGAAGAGACCAGTGGTGAATTCTGAGGAGGATTCAGCAGACAGACCCACTCTAGGCAAGAAGACTACAAGGCGAGAAGGAAAAACAAAAGTGATACCCCAGGTAGAAGAGTCATCCCTACATTCCCACCTGAAGTGCCATCTGAATCTCAAGTTAATGACTTTGGGGGAACAAGCAGGGACAGTATATAATGACAGAGGTCAGTCCCCTGAGGACTGTTTTGGATGAGCTTATCAATTCATTGCTAGAAGAGGGTTAGACCCTTTGACTTAGCCTTGGAGAGGAATTTTGTTCCTTCAAAAGCTATTATACACAGTGACGGAGGAGGGACAGATTTTGGGAAGGTTGCAACACCATTTTTAACCAACTTGCAGAGGGTGTCCAAGGAGCTCAATGCTTTGAGAAGTGATGTTCCACCCCATACAGATGGTTGTGTTCCCCAATTCTTGTCCTTCATGGCTACATTAAATCTTTTGGTTTCCAACTACCTGGGATCTCACATTGCAGCACATGTTCCCACTAGAGTTAAAGCGAAGATCCTCAAAGATTTAATGGCAGCATTGGCAGCCATTAGGAAAAAAGCCTCAGCCAAGGCAGCAGTTAAGAACTGGGACACTTGGTCATTAGGTTTTATGATGTTCATGGGAATGATTATATAAAATGACCCTAGCCAGGCCCTGCCTTTACTAGCTTACTTTGTTGCTATCAGGGAAGCGCATCACGTCAAAGGGGATTCTAGCTGGGCAAATTGTGATCAGCATTTCAAGAAGCTAAAAGCCATAGGTAAGACCCTCAAGTGGGAGTTAAGCCACTTCCTACATTTGATTGAGTGCCACGTTAGATGAGCTGGACACTGAATAAAAAGTAAATTGCAGTATCTGTAGGATTACTGGCATTTTATTAACAAGACAATGACTTCAGTTAGCGCTTTCGTCTCCCTTCACTCTTAGAGACTTCTTCAGACTAAAATTCATTGTTTATTACATACATTAAATACCCATTCTTGGGATACATCACCCAACAACATCCAATCTAAGTTAAGAAGACTAGTCACATGATAAAACAGGCTAAATTAAAGAAAAATAAAACTTCTACAAAAATTCTAAAAAAGTCAATGTGTTAACCCTTTTCTTTTTAAGTACATAACAAATTCCTATAACCAAAACAGGACCAAAACACCAAATCAAAGACAAAGTGTAGCTCCGTTGCAATAAAGGCTGTCTTCCCTCTTAAAACTTTTTCATTTCACCAATAAACCATTCCAGTGTAATTCAGTATATAATGAACTTTAATAGTACAACTTAGGAAATCAAAAAACGAAAAACAAAAAGAATGGGATTAAGCGCGTTCATCTCCCTCCAGAGACTTCATCAGAATCACAAATAGCAAATTTTCCATTCCTTTTATATCTTGACAATAAAACTTCATTGGCTGACCGTTGCTCTTTCAATTATTCGGTGAACCAAAGAACAAGATACTTCAAATTTTAAAGAAACATTCCAACTTTAGTGTGTTTGTTGGTATAAAATCAATCACTTGTGTTTCATCTGCCGATCATTCACTTGTATGGTTACAAGTGTCTAAAGGGATGTGAAAAAATATATAATATAATAGTTCAAATGTACATGTAGGACTAGATTTTATGAAAGAAACTAAGGTGCTTCACAAATAACCTGTGTTGTGTGAAAAGGTCATATTATATTCAGTCAACGAAAACACATATATAAAAAAATATGTATGTGAAAATATAAATATATTTTAAAATTATATATATATATATATATAGATATGTGTGTGTGTAAAAAAACTATGGAGGGAATAATAAATAAATAAAATACTTTACATATGTTTGATATTAAAAATCAATCTAATCATTGTACAAAAACTACTATAATGTATACATAAAGAATAGATAGAAAATAATAATAAAAAATACTACTATTAAAATCAGCATATTAAATTATTAATGGATGTATAAATAAATGTATAAATAGATGTATATATATATATATATATATATATATATATATATGTATTTAAATACCCCCATTTCATATAGAAAATATATATGTTCAATTAGGTTGTTTGTGTGTCGAAAAGACGAAAGTACAATATATATATATATATATATATATATATATATATATATATATATATATATATGTGTGTGTGTGTGTGTGTGTGTATTAACATATCCTGGATCCCAATACCTATATAACCAGTTAAGCTGCTTGAAATTAACTACTTTTGACATTGTGCCTTTTAAGGTATTCAGAAAGTACCTTTAAAGCTGGAGTAATGGAAATGTGGCCATTCATACCTTTTCCACTACATGCATCCAAAAAATTAAACTTTACACATATATTTAAGGATGAGAAACCAAATGGAAAAGGGAATGTGTTGAAAAAACGGAGTTTATTCAACCCCCCCCCCCCCGCCATGATATAATGAATTTTGAGAATTGTGTCTCAAAGAGAATTAGAAATGAATACAATAGAGACAACAAAAACCAGCAAAGTAATTTAACCAATGAGGAAACTGAATTACTTAATGAATTGAGTGGAAATTATAAAATTCGGGTAATGAAACCTGATAAAGGGGGTGGGGTGGTACTTATGGATCAATGGGATTATACAAACAGAATGCTTGAAATATTGAACAAAGATAACTGCTATGCATTGGTCTCCAGAAATTAAATTAATATTTCATATAAAAAATAGATTTTATACTAGAGGACAACTTATTACAGGGTTTAATTGACATGGACTTATATATTTTTTTGAAAGTACACAAACCAGTTATTCCAGCGATTTTTGGCATACCAAAAATACACAAATCCATTGGTAATCTCCCTATGACACCTATAGTTTCCTCTCAAGGGTCCAAGACGCAGCCTCTAGCTATATATATATAGATACAAAACTGAAGAAATTCCACACAAAATACCCACATATTTTAATTGATTCTTGGGATGTTTTGAAGAAAATAGGGACAGATCCATATGGGGATGAAATTAGGTTTATTACAATTGATGTAAAAGATTTATTTTCAGTTATACCCCACACTGAGGGTCTAATATGGTTTGAGAAGATGGTGGAAATTAATCTCCTGACGGCTGATGAATTCAGACTAGTATTGGAAAGTATGGAATTGG
The DNA here is from genome assembly GCF_019279795.1 of Protopterus annectens. Taxonomy (NCBI): domain Eukaryota; kingdom Metazoa; phylum Chordata; order Ceratodontiformes; family Protopteridae; genus Protopterus; species Protopterus annectens. Next base: position 983,257,229 of record NC_056732.1, on the reverse strand, counting down.
TACTAAAGAATAATTACATTTTTTTCCAGGGAGATTTTTACCACCAGAAGGATGGGGTGGCCATGGGGTCTGCATGTGCCCCTATATACGTTAATATAATTATGCTTTATTGGGAAAAACAATATTTATTTAGATCTGAATTTTACAAATACATTAAAAGTTATTATCGCTTTTTGGATTACATTTTTATTTTGTGGGAAGGTTCTGAGGAAACAATAGAAGAACTTATGTATTTTATTAATCACAGTACCACATTTTTACAATTTACCCATGAAATAGGCATAGATGAAATACATTATTTGGACATTAATTTAAGGAAAGATTACAACAAGAAGATTTACAAGTCTAATATATATAGAAAAGAATATCACTCTAATGCGTACCTGCATTATGAAAGTGACCACCCATACCAATTAAAGAAGAACATTGTCAAAGGGCAAATGATACGGATAGCCAGAATGACATCAGACAAGAAGGATTTTTTAAGTGAAATAGAGAATGTTCAAAAAATGTTTCACCAAAGAGGCTATCCAGTTGAACTGACTGAATCAATTAAAGAATATGTTGTAGAGAGATGGGGAATTACTTATATACCCCTATTATACAACAAAAAGAATGAAAACAATACAATTGAAGCTGAAAGTGATGATATGAAAAACAATAAAGTCAGGACTATGGTTTTACCATACTTAACATTAACATATTATAAAGGTATTGGTTGGCTAAGGAAATGCATTAATGAAACTTGGGAAATGTTCAAAACCATGCCAACTAGGGTCTGTGTTTTCCGAAACAAATTGAGATATAGCTACAGAAGAAATAAAAATGTTAAAAATATTATAGAGATGAAAAACAAAATAAATTTAGGGGGTACAGTTTTGAAAAAGGGTACCTTTAAATGTGGAAGATGTTCACAATGCCCCTTTATAGCGGGGGAAAAAGAAGTGAGACTTCCCAGTTTAGAAATGACGTTGAGAGCAAAAACAGTGCAATAATTGTTATTCAAAGGGAGTGATCTATTTGGCATACTGTAAAATTTGTTGGGGGTATTACATAGGTAAAACTGAATGCCATCTTTGAAAGAGAATTTATGAACACATAAGAGACATCAATAGGAAAAATGAAAACAATGCCCTTTACAGACATATTTTAGTATGCAAAGAGGCTGATTTTTAAGTTTTGGGTCCTTGAAGAAGTAGAGCATTCTGAAAGAGGTGGAGATTGGGAGACAAGTTTAGAATTTAGGGAAATGATATCACTTTATTGATGATGTCTTTTTAATTTGGAGAGGGCCTATTGATATCGTGAATGATTTCCTGAAATATATTCGTAATGTATGTTCATATAATTATGAAATGCACAGAATTAACTATTTAGATCTTACTATTTATAAGGAAGACAACACGTTGATATCTAAGATTTATAAGAAAGATTTTCAGAACAACATGTACTTATATTATTCTAGTCTCCATCCCAATAAAACAAAATCTAACATTATTAAGGGCCATTTAAAAAGTATAAGCAGTTTTACTAAAGATGATAATGTTTTTGTACAAGAAGCTGAACATTTCTGTAAATGAATGGAATGTAGAGGGTATCCTAACAAGGATATGGATAAGTTGTTAGAGAAAGAAATAGATGAAAGAAAGGTATCTAAATGGGATAGTACAAAAAGAAGAGAATATACGCATAAGACAGCACTAGCAGGGCAAAACAGTGTTAATTCTAAAGCTGTAAAAAGTATTATTAGTAGAAATTGGGGTATTTTCAAAACTAATAATGAAATTATTAAAAAGATAGGTACAGGGCTCAGGTTTGTACAAAAGAGAGCTAAAAATTATAAACATTTATTTCAAAGTAAATTGAATAGAAAAATACAAGTTGAAGGTAAAAAAGGAATGAATAAGTGTTTCAACTGTAACGTGCAATTATTTGTATACTGACTCTAGTGAAATTGAAACGGGAAACTATGTAGTCAGAATACCAGGAAGCTTTTCATGTAAGAGTAAAAATATAGTTTATTTATTAATGTGCATGGATTGTCATGCTTTTTATGTGGGAAGAACTACCAGGGAGCTCAACAGAAGAATTTATGAGCATAAGTATGCTATTGCCAATCGAGATTAAATAATGTTATGTGTAAACACTATAAAGAAAGTAAATGCAAAATTAACTTTAAATGTTTAGTATTAGAAGCATTGAGTAACACCAAGAATATTATTAGCATAGAGGAAGAACTGGGATGGCTAGAGTACTGTTGGAAAGTTAAATTAAATACATGTTTTTCCCCTGGTCTCAATAATAGAGAGGAATTTGTTATGTACTTAAAAAGAAAAGGGTTAAAACACTGACTTTTTTAGAACTTTTGTATAAGTTTTATTTCTCTTTAATTTAGCCTATTTTATCATGTGACTAGGCTTTTTCTTTACTTTAGCCTATTTTATCTTGTGACTAGTCTACTTAACTTAGATTGGATGATGAAGCGTTCGCTACAAATGTGTAACCAAATGTAAAGAAAACAGCTTACACCTCTAGCTATGTATTCTTGGGAACCGGTGCACACTTCTTCAAGGATGAAGCAGAATATAAACAATAATAGCACTCGTTCAATAAAACCACGAATTTATTTTATAAAAACGACACAGTCAGTTTAGCGCTTTCACCTGTATACACATCAGGCTTCCTCAGAACTAACTGTTGCTTTGTTTCAAACAAGTTTAAATCACTTTTTTGGCGCCAAAAAGACATACATATAATTTAAAGGTATATCACCTCTAAAAACTAAAAACCTTTAACACACTGTTAAAAATCATTAACACACTGTTAAAAATTGATCACTAAATGTTACCCCGTGAATAAATTAATTCATTCAAATATCATGTTCATATATAAATACTTTCATATATCGTATATACATATTCAAATAAAATAGATCATAACATAGTAGTGTTGAGTATATATTCAGAAAAAAATAAATATATGTGAACATATTTAAATGTGTATTAAACAAATAAATACTTATGAAAATAATATGTTGTGTGTATAAAGAATATGTTATGCATATAAATAAAAATAAATATATAAATATATAAATTCTTATTTCATTTTGTACTTCAATAAAGGTTTTATAGAAATATTGTCGTTCAACCCAGGGGGTGTGGAGGCATCTGTATATAATTGCCACCACATTTCCCGAAAAGATAGAAATCCTTTACAATCACCTCCCCTGGGGTCCGACTTAATAATATCTATAATACCAAATGTAAACCTGTGCTCTTTTCCAAGCTGGTTAATATGTCTGCAAAATGCATTCTTTTCATCACCTTTTTTGATACAATACATGTGGTCGTAAATTCGCTTATTAAAATGCCTCTCAGTCTTTCCAATATAGAAAGCTGGGCATGCACCACACAGTGCAATATACACCACATATTTTGTTCTACAATTTCCATGTTGGAATTTTATATTTGACCTTGTGATATTTTTCAATTTTACTTCTTCTTGATTATTAATCAAGTAACAATAATTACAATTCCCACATCTATATGTGTTTGTAGGTACATTAATTATCCTAATAGGTCCCTTCTCTAAAATTCTTTTGAGATTAGGGCCCGTTTTGTTAACAAAAGTTGGTCTGTTCCCTACTATATTTGAAACATATGCATCAATTTGAATAATGTTCCAATTGTTACTTATAATATCTTTAACCTTAAAAGTATGTGGCCCATATTCCAAGATACATGCCCTACTTAAATTATTTGGCTTTAAGTTGGAATTTTTCTTTAAACAACAGTTGTAAAAATTTCTATGTGCTGATCCTAATAAGGGGGTATATTTTGTACCCCACTCCTTCACTACCTGCCTCTTCACTTTCTTCATCATTTTAATATCATATCCTCTGTCCTTAAATAAAGTAGTTATGAAATCAGCTTCTTCCAACATATGTACATAAGAGGATGTCATTCTTATGGCTCGTACTAATTGACCTTTAAAGATATTTCTCATCATACTTTTGGGATGATTGCTCGTAAATTCAAGATAACTATTAGAAAAAGTTGACTTCCTAGATATTCTGGATGAAAATTGATTGTTGTCTTTAAAAATAAACGTATCAAGGTACGCCAAACCTGTTTCATTATATGAAAAAGTAAATTTTAAGAATTCACTACTAGAATTTAAATAATTTAAAAATTGATGTAGGTATTCATCAGTACCTTCCCATAAGATATAAATATCATCCAGGAAGTGAGAATAGTATTTGATATTTTTATAAAATTCACTTTGAAATATAGTCAACTCCTCCCAATCTAGCATGACTAAATTAGCAAACAAAGGGGCGCAAGCTGCCCCCATAGCTACACCTCTTTTTTGTCTAAATATTTCCCCTTCATAATAGATATAATTATGATCAAGGACTATACTCATTAAGTCCATAATGAGACAAATATTGTCTACAAATATTGTAGACAAACACTACTATGTTATGATCTATTTTATTTGAATATGTATATACGATATATGAAAGTATTTATATATGAACATGATATTTGAATGAATTAATTTATGCATGGGGTAACATTTAGTGATCAATTTTTAACAGTGTGTTAAAGGTTTTTAGTTTTTAGAGGTGATATACCTTTAAATTATATGTATGTCTTTTTGGTGCCAAAAAAGTGATTTTAAACTTGTTTGAAACAAAGCAACAGTTAGTTCTGAGGAAGCCTGATGTGTATACAGGTGAAAGCACTAAACTTGACTGTGTCGTTTTTATAAAATAAATTTGTGGTTTTATTGTACGAGTGCTATTATTGTTTATATTCTGCTTCATCCCTGAAGAAGTGTGCACCAGTTCCCAAGAATACATAGCTAGAGGTGTAAGCTGTTTCCTTTACATTTGGTTAGATTGGATGATGTTGGATGATGTATCACAAGAATGGGTATTTAATGTATGTAATGAACAATGAATTTTAATCTGAAGAAGTCTCTAAGAGTGAAGGGAGACAAAAGTGCTAACTGAAGTCATTCTCTTGTTAATAAAGTGCTGGTAATCCTACAGATACTGCAATTTATTTTTTTATTCTGTTTTCTGACAGTTATTTGCTTTTGCTGTTCTGCTTTTTGCTAATAATAAGCTGGACACTGACAAGAATGATGGATGGGGTGGTAATAATGGGGGAACAAAGTTTTGTTAGTCCTTTAATCACTGGAAATGCTTTTGGCCAGCTTGCAAAATTCATCCATTTGTGTTCAAGATGTTGGAAAGGACACCCTGCTTCCAGGTGCTGGGGGATAGCTGGCACAGGCATGTCTAGCAAACCCTCAACCCAATTAGAGGGAGGGCATGGGAAGAGAATACCTCTCCCTAGACTTAAACAGCTTTTTCGTGGTCACAGAGGAGCTTATGGCAGGGGTTATAAGCATTTCACATCAATCCCACTCCCCACTCCCCAATCCATTTATATAAATTGACCCAGCTATTCACTGATCATCCTGACCAAAAGGTGGCAGCTGCCATTATTGCAGTTTCTCCAGAGGGTTTATTACTGGGTCCTTGGCAACTTTAGATTCCAAGCTACTTAAAAGGCATTTATCTGTTAAGGTGCATGAAGAAATTGTAGCCAAGTTAATTGAAAAAGAGCAACTGGTAGACTAATTTGCTCTTTTTCCACCCCAGGCCTAAGTGTAGTTAGGCAGCATAGGATGGTGGTTTGCAGGATGACGTTGGTGATCAAGAAGAGGAGGAGGAGTGTGAGGGCAGCACCAAGGATCAAATGGTGGAAATTGAAAAAGGGTAATTGTGAGGTGGAGTTTAGGGATGAGTTAAGACAGGCACTGGGTGGCAGTGAAGAGTTACCAAATAGCTGGGTAACTACAGCAGAGCTAGTAAGGGAGATGGCTAGAAAGGTGCTTGGTATGACATCTGGACAGAGGAAGGACAAGGAGACATGGTGGTGGAATGAGGAAGTACAGGAGAGTATACAGAAAAAGAGGTTGGCAAAGAAGAAGTGGGATTGTCAGAGAAATGAAGAAAGTAGACAGGAGTATAAGGAGATGAGGTGCATGGCAAAGAGAGAGGTGGCGAAGGCTAAGGATAAGGCATATGACGAGTTGTATGAAAGGTTGGGCACTAAGGAGGGAGAAAAGGACCTGTACCGATTGGCTAGACAGAGGGGCCGAGCTAGGAAAGATGTGCAGCAGGTAAAGGTGATAAAGGATAATGAGGGAAACATACTCACAAGCGAGGAGAGTGTGTTGAGGAGATGGAAAGAGTACTTTGAGGGGTTGATGAATGAAGAGAATGAGAGGGAGAGAAGGTTGGATGATGTGGGGATAGTGAATCATGAAGTACAATGGATTAGCAAGGAGGAAGTAAGGATACCTATGAAGAGGATGAAGAATGGAAAGGCTGTTGGTCCAGATGACATACCTGTGGAAGCATGGAGGTGTTTAGGTGAAATGGCAGTGGAGTTTTTAACCAGATTGTTTAATGAAATCTTGGAAAGTGAGAGGATGCCTGAGGAATGGAGAAAAAGTGCTTTAAGAATAAGGGTGATGTGCAGAGCTGTAGTAACTATAGAGGGATTAAATTGATCAGTCACAGCATGAAGTTATGGGAAAGAGTAGTGGAAGCCAGGTTAAGAAGGGACGTGATGATTAGTGATCAGCAGTATGGTTTCATGCCGAGAAAGAGCACTACAGATGCGATGTTTGCTCTGAGAGTGTTGATGGGGAAGTACAGAGAAGGTCAGAAGGAGTTGCATTGTGTTTTTGTAAACTTAGAGAAAGCATATGACAGGGTGCCTAGAGAGGAGTTGTGGTATTGTATGAGGAAGTCGGGAGTGTCAGAGAAGTATGTAAGAGTGGTACAGGATATGTATGAGGGTAGTGTGACAGCAGTGAGGTCTGTGGTGGGAGTGATGGATGCGTTTAAGGTGGAGGTGGGATTACATCAAGGATCAGCTCTGAGCCCTGTCTTATTTGCAATGGTGATGGACAGGTTGACAGACGAGATCAGACAATAGTTCCTGTGGACTATGATGTTTGCAGATGACATTGTGATCTATAGTGAGAGTAGGGAACAGGTGGAGGAGACCCTGGAGAGGTGGAGATATGCTCTAGAGAGAAGAGGACTGAAGGTAAGCAGGATTAAGACAGAATATATGTGTGTGAATGAGAGGGAGGATAGAGGAATGGTGAGGATGCAGGGAGTAGAGGTGGAGAAGGTGGATGAGTTTAAGTACTTGGGATGAACAGTTCAGAGTAATGGTGAGTGTGGAAGAGAGGTGAAGAAGAGAGTACAAGCAGGATGGAGTGGGTGGAGAAGAGTGCCAGGAGTAATTTGTGACAGACGAGTATCAGTAAGAGTGAAAGGGAAGGTCTACAAGAGGGTAGTGAGACCAGCTATGTTATATGAGTTGGAGACAGTGGCATTGACAAAAAGGCAGGAGTTTGAGCTGGATGTGGCAGAATTAAAGATGTTAAGATTTGCACTGGGTGTGACGAGGGTGTACAGGATTAGGAATAAGTATATTAGAGGGTCAGCCCAGGTTGGAAGGTTTGGAGACAAAGCCAGAGAGGCAAGATTACATTGGTTTGGACATGTGCTGAGGAGGGATGCTGAGTATATTGGGGAAAAAGATGCTAAGGATGAAGCTACCAGGTAACAGGAAAAGAGGAAGGCCTAAGATAAGGTTTATGGATGTGGTGAGGGAGGACATGCAGGTGATTATTGTGACAGAGCAAGATGCAGAGGACAGGAAGAAATGGAAACATATGATCCGCTGTGGTGACCCCTAATGGGAACAGCCGAAAGAAGATGATGATGAGTCTCATTCCTAAGAAGCAGGATGGTGAATTTAGGTGGATTCACCATCTGTTACACACTGCAGCTACAACAGTCAGGTATTTTGTTGGCAAGGAACTAGCCAAGATATGCTACTCTTCCCTGGATCAGGTGGTGGAGGTTATTTTGGGTTATTCTGACCCCTGGCTTTGCAAGTTGGACAGCCAGTCTGCTTTCCGGCTTCATCCTGTGAGGTGGGTAGACCGGTCTTATTTAGGATTTCAGTCTGAGGGGAAATTTTTTTCATCATTAGCATTCCCATGGGATGCTCCATGGCTTTTGCTACATTTGAACTGTTCATCACAGTCTTGAATTGGCATTGGCAACAGAGAGCACCTTTTCAATCAGTGATCCACTATTTGGATTATTTTCTCATAGTAGGAGAGGGTCAGGAAGGGGCTGTGCAGGGCATGTTAGCCTTTAAAGAGCTCTGCATTCATTTGGGAGTAACTTTGGCCAATGACAAGTCAGAAGGGCTGATCCGAGCCTTGACATTTTTGTGGCTAGAATTTGATACCATTGAAAACTCGTTCAAGCTTCCATTGAACAAGCTGCAGCATGTCTGACAGTTACTTTGGAGATTTCTGCTGGTTAACAAAGCTCACACAGGAGAAGTCATGCAGCTTCAAGTGTTGCTGAACTTTGCCTGCATGGCAGTCTCTCCAGGCATGACTTTTTTCTGGTCTGTTTCTGACTTGTTGAAAGGGAACAAGCCCAAGCATCACTATGTCTGGCTGACCAGAAGGATCAAGAAAGACCTTTGGCTCTGGTTCATGTTTCTGAACCAGTTTAATGGGGTGTCATTTTGGCAGTCCCCATGGATTTCTTCCAGTGAACTTAAACTTTTTATGGATGTGGCAGGGGGTCTGGGATGGGAGGATACTTCCAAGGCAGCTGTTTCACTGAAAAGTGGCTGAACTCTTGGCCTGAGGAGAGGAGGAGGGATATTACTTTCCTAGAAATCTTCCCCATCTGGGTGTTGGTGTTGGTGTGGAAGGACAAATTACTCAACAGGATAGTAGTCTTTCACTTGGACAGTGTCTCAGTTATTCATGCTCTCAATAAATGGTCCTGTGGGTCCAAATGTGTGCACTCTGTTATCAGGCTGTTATGTTATCTTGAGTTTAAAGATTAATATCTTTCTCTAGCATGCATGTGCCTGGATGACGTAACCCATATAACTGATATACTTTCCCTTTTTCAGTTCACCAGGTTTTACCAGCTGGGCAAGCATGCAGAACCAAAGGGCATTGCAATTCCTGTGGAAGTTTGGTTAACCGGAGAGGAGAAGCAGCATCATTGTTCACCAGGTCTTCGGCCATCAATACCAGGAAGGCCTATTCTTCATCGCTTCAGGTATTCAAGGCTTTCTATAGATCATTGCCCTCTTGTCTCAAAAACTGGGGTTTGCAGTTGATCCTTCACTTCCTAGTGGCCAGGACATTAGTAGGTGATTCCCCTAAAACACTTTGGGTGCAGTGCACCTTGTAGCTTTAGGATTGTTGGCACGTTTCTTAGGTCTTCAAGAAGTGTCCGGTCACTGACTGACAGGAAGGTTGCTCAACATTTGGGAGAATATTCGTGGGGCTTCCCATGATTCTAGGAAGCCTTTTGGTAGACAGCTCCTTGCTATCAGTGTTTGGGGTTTAACATACTACCTAATTTTCACTCCTTTGTTACATTAGCTGCTTTGTTCACTTCATTATATGAGGGTGCCTTTTGTGCTAGTGAATTACTAAACTCTCTTTGTTGGAAGGACCTTGTTATTCGCAAGAATTTTATACTAATATGGGTAAAGAAATCCAAGATGGATAAACTGAGTAATGAGCATAAGGTCCATATAGACAAGGTGAAGGGTTAGCCATTTGTCAACTCAGTGGTTCAGATTACTGCACAGAATCACCTCAAGCGATTTAGGTCAGGCCCGGTTTTCACACTGGTGGGTGGCAGGCCACTTCGTTTAGGGTAGGTTAACCTACTACTGAGGAAAGCCATTGAGGGGCAAGGAATACATCCATGAGGGTATTCAACTCATTCTTTTAGAATAAGATGCAACTCCAACTTGGCCATGCTGGGACATTCTGTTAAGGTCATCCAAAAAACAGGAATTTGGGCATCTGATGGCTTTCTGTCATCTGGTTTCGAAGCTAGCTAGGTGGGGAATGGTATGGGTGAAGTTGGATTTGCGGTGACCTTACAGCTTCACCTCACCTTGTTTTCATCCCGATTGGTAGTCAGTGGCCTCAGCTCTCCTTCAGTTTGCCTAAATTTGACCAGTGACCATATCAAGGTGTATTTGGTTTGGAAATGAAGATTTAAAGGGGTTTGCCACCAGGTCTGAGGTGGCTTGGGTTACTCACCCAGTCCTGTAGAGGTCAGCCATGCCAGGCTTGGTCACACCCACCAACTTAAGAGTTAATGGTTATGGTTGATATGTTACATGTGAATTTACTGTGGCATCTTTAATGATTGTCAGTGGCATTGTTAATAAAGGATCACAAAGGCAATACTGTGTGGTTATTGACTCAGTTCAGTGGACAAAGGCAACTTACCTGTAAGTCATGTTGTTTGTGATCATGAGTTCCAGGGTAGGCCTGCAGCTCATCGGATTTAAGAAAGTAGTGCAGCCACACTTGGTGGATTCATCAGTAGCTTGGTGGCCCTCCCATCCCACCCTCATGGTAAGGGTTCAAACAGCAGGTTTACAGCTTCACTCCCCCTTGTTTTCCCCCCTTTTGGGGTGTTCAACAGCCTTGACTCTCCTTAGTTGGCTTCAGTTTGAATGTTGGCCATATGATGGGATATTTGGTTTGGAAATGAATTAAAGAGGTTTTCCACCAGGTCCAAGGTGGCTTGGGCTATGCGCCCAGTCCTGTAGAGGTCAGCCGGAACACGCTTGGTCACACCAACCGGCTTAAGAGTTAATGGTTATGGTTGATATGTTACATGTGAATTTACTGTGGCATCTTGAATGGTTGTCAGTGGCATTGTTAATAAAGGGTCACAAAGGCAATACTGTGTGGTTATTAAGTCAGATCAGTGGGCAACACATGTTATTGTATTCTGTTTATACAAACATTTAGGGTGATCTAGACAAATGCTTCAATATACAGAAAAGTTAGACATTATAGAGAATAACATATCTGCTCCATCTTTGTATGCAAATTTTGTAATAATGTGTGATGGACTGAATGATTTGGTAAGGCAGGTTAAAGTATGTAGGGAAAACAAGAAATGAGAACTTAAAACCTGATGAAGGAATATGGTAAAGCAGATTATGTGAGTCCTGCAGGTAACAGTTTATTAAAACTTTTAAATGAATAACATTCCTACTAACTTACATTTAAATGGGGCATGGTAAGGAAATGTGACCGAGATAAAGTGCAGAGATAAGAAGGGGAAGGAAGGTAGGCCTTAATTAAATGTGGGATGAATAATTAAGAGTTAGAAGTGCAAGTAGAATACCAATAGACAAGAAGTTGTCATCACAACTGTAAAACACTAACAACTACAAAAGGGCAAGGCAATGAAAATGTCTTATGATCTAGAGAGGAGAAACTGCAAGTTAAAATAATCCATTGGTGTTGAGTCCTGTGTGCAGCCTCCATGTTGATGACCAAGGGGGACTTGTAGTGCAGAAGATACAAAAGAAAGAAGTGAAGATGGTAACAGTATATGACTGTGATGTGATGGCTGATATGAATTTAGGCAGGTTATATGTGATGAATGAATTTAGTAGCAGTTGTCATTTTCCCTTCAGCTGTTCAAGGTTTATTTGCTTGAGTCCTGGAGAAAGTCAAAATGGTAAAATGTATGATTGCAATGGGACACTGTTACGAATTTAAGCAGGCTGCATTTGATGAAGCAATTTAATGGCAGATGCCATGTCCATTTGTTCAAGGTCCTTTGATTAATTCCTGAGTCTTGTTCACTCAAGTATGTTCATTCCACTTTGATTACTGTTTCATATCAGTGATGTGAAGCTGATCTTGATTTAGCATGTAATTCTTTCTCAGTTCTGTTGTCTGCGATAAAGAGCAAGGCAGTTCATACTATTTATAGGCTTTATGCTTGCTCTCTGAGATGAAGAAATCTCTAAGTGAGCATAATAAAATATAGTGGGTGTACATGAGCTTGTTCCCTCCAAAAACATATCCAATATGAGAAAGTCCATCTTTGTCAATAGCAAGACTAATGTCATTAGGCATTAAGCAGCTTGGCATCTGAAACTTTTCCAGGCTACTAGAAATTTCCTTTTACCCAGCACGAAGATCTTCTATGCCATAGCTCTTTTTCTGCACTGTAAATTTAATTCATTTGAGAACTGGCCCCAGCCTACTACTTGTGAAGTTCTTACTTGTGATGTCATTTTTTACACTTGCTCATTATTCAGTTTTAGTTAATTTTCTGCTTTTATCATCTTCCAGTCTTTGACTCAGATCACATAACTGTATTTTTTTCTCCTTTTTGGTCTTTGTAACTTACACCAGTGTTCCCTTCCTATAGTTTAAGGCATTTTGTTTTTTTGCTTTGTCCTTCTGTAGCTGTTGGTATTTTAGAGTTGCTTTGGCAATTGTTTGTCTGTCAATGCTTTATTTCCATTTCTACTTCTATTTTTGCATTATTTTGTACTTTCTGTTGCTGTTTGACTTACCAGTGGTACATATTATAATGGACAGCAATATTTTCACAAAGTGTAAATGGGGTCACAAAATACTACCACAGAATAAGTACTGTCTTTGCTTGTACTCCTTGAGAAAAGAACATAACAATGCTGTTTGTGATATTTTCAAAGCTTTCTCACCAAATACTTACTATGAAGAAAATGAATAAGATACATCTGTTTACAACTGAAAAAATACCGTAGCCAATTACTGATAAAGTTTGGGTCCTGAAGACCTCCTAGAAGCTGCTTATCTCACCCTGTGGATTTGAACCTTTTCTTGAACTTATTATTGATTCTCCTAGGTATAAGGAAAAGAAAATAGAAAAGGCTGATAAGCATAGGTGGACCTCTCCATATCTTCGTTATAAGAACTCTAATGTCAACAATGTACCTACTTTGTGTTGTTTCTGAAAAGTCTCCCCACAAGCTTATTAGGTCTTTGAGCCAGATATCTTTGATGTTAGAGAGGCATCTTTCATTATAAGCACTAAACCACCACCAGCAAGTTCAAGGGCCATCTGCATCCATCCTGCAGAAACTGACTGCAATACATTTGTGCAGGCATTTATTAGACCCCCCAGCAAAATATGTCTGCTACCTCTATCCCCTTTGATTATAGGAAAGGTGGAGGCATTTTTTAATTGTGAGTTATTTTACAAGATCATCCTGGTTTGTCTCATCAGTTCTTAAGTTCCTGGCACCAGTCTGAAGGAAGATGGAATTGAACCAATATATGCCAGTGTTGACATCAGAAGATCTTTGTTAAAAACTATGGTCTCAGCCTTGGGTTCACAGCCTTTGATGTCAACAACTCTGATAATGTTAACAGCTTTGATGTGAATGTCAATAACACCAGCAAACCATTGGTCTGGGTGTTAGGAGTTGAGCTCCACACTGAGCTTGTTAATGCCGATGTTAGCCTGTACAGGGTCAGCATTCAGACCTTTGAGGACATCCCTCAAGGTCAGACCCATAACTGATGGTTTTGTTGGCCCCAATGTCTGAGGTTGACCCATTAGGGTCAAACTTAATGCCACATCTGTCATTGTCTATTCCAGCCTAGGGAGAGTTGGGCTTTAAATAGTTGAGAATGGTACTTTCAGCTTCATGTGTTACATCAGTATTAACACCTGCAACAATAGTGCAGACAGCTTTCCATATGCTGCTCTCAGCACCTGAACCATTAATGTCAGCCTTGACCTAGTATGCAGATGTCTCTTTGTCAGCACCTCTTACCAAGCATCTCATTGGATAACAAACTAGAGGGTCCAAAAAACATGCAACATCTCTTCACTATATCTGAATCTGTTTGATTTTGAATATCCTTATCTTACTTGGACCCATCCACTTCAAGTCCTTGAATTAAACATATATACAAGAGAATGTATAGTAACCATTCTCTCAAGTCTCCAACCACAAATATCAAACAAGCAGAGGGTGCAAATTCACAAGTTTTGGGAGATTTTAGAAATGATGATGCAGAGATGTGGTTAGCCTGGACACTTGGTATCCTCTCTGCAGAAGACATTCCAGACCCCCAGATTATTTTCCTGGGTGGTGCTATCAAGAGACATAATATTGAAACTGGCAATCAGGACATCATACAGAAACCCTGGTGTCCTGGCACCTGTTTCAATGAGACCAGACAAGATTTTCCACTCTCCAACAGACTGGAGTTTTGAACAAAGACCCCACCCCCAAACTTGATTTTATTGCCGCTACAGCTGCCCCTAAAAAAGACTCTGATTCCATAGTTCCCTGATCTCCGTCCCACTGATAAGAGGTCTTGGGCCACTGATAGATTTGAAAAGTGCATTTATTTAGTCTCCATTTTGTCTTTGGGAGCATGGTCTGCTTGTCACACATGCTTAGACTGCAACAGAAGCAAGAAATGCATCAGTTGTTGGATCAATTGATAGACAGACAGCTGAAACAGAAGTTGCAATCACAGCTGGCGACTGTTTCTTCCATTTCCAAACTCACAGTGAGATTAGCTTACATCTCAGCTGTTGATTCAGTGGCCCAGTCAGCAGTCCTCGGCATTGCTTCACGCCATCATGCCTAGCACATCTTGACAGAATTCAACATGGACACCAAGGAAAGCTTTATAAATTCCCTTTAAACAGATCCACACTTTTCCAAGCCAGTGCTGAGAGGCATCTAAAGAACATGGTAATGAGGAAGAGACTCTTTCAGCTGTGGGTGTAAAACTTTACACACTGCAATGCCCCTTTTCTAGGACATAATGGAAGCTATAACAACTTTGATTTAGGTCTGGGTAAAAGTATCAGAATCAAGAATGTATTTATTTATCCTTGCTTACCATGAGAGTCTGACCGAGATAAAACTCTATTTTTCAGCAGAGACCTGGGTAGAAAAACTCCACATTTAACACCAGCTTTGACATATAAGTAAAATACAGTTTATTTTATTTATTTATTTTATTTTATATTTGTTGACCGGGCTAGTCTAACTAGATATATATCCATTTTCAGTAAAGGCCCGGGGAGAAAAGCTCCAAGACAGATAAAAACAGACAAGATTTTTTTTTGTTACAAAAAAAAAAAAAAAAAAAACTAGACATAGATGCTATTTCTACACATTTCATAGAGCTAATTACAAAAAGTTAGAGGAAGATATTTACTTGTACAAGTAACTAAAAAGTATCCCATTTCTGGTTAAATGTTTTCATATTGCACTATAGGACCTAAGTTACTGGAGAGAGTAGGGTTAGTAAAGATATTAGTAGCAGTAATGATAGGTTAGTCAGGGTTACAACTAGGGTAAAACCAGTGTGTATTAAGGAAAATTTTGAGTTTATGTTTGAAGAGTGATAAGGTAGGAAGGGAAGTAAGTTTACTAGGTAGAAGGTTCCAGTTTTTCCTAGTCGTGTTAGAGAACAGTAAGTCCCCTGACATGTTGTTAGACTTGTTAATGTTAACTAGAACTTTGTTGGATGAACGTAAGGCATTAAGATTTGTATAAGGAGTTATGAGGTCTAAGAGTATTGGAATATTGTTAGGCTGGTAAAGGATCTTATGGGCAATAGCAAGTTGGTTGAATTGAAGCTGATTTTGTAGTTCAAGCCATCCAAGTTGTTTGAGGTTATGACAATGGTGGGTTCTGAAGGGTTTACCAGTAGCAAATCTGGCAATGTTGTTATAGGAGGTAGCTAGTTTGAGGAGATTATGTTTTGATAGGTTGGTATATATTGGCGAGGCATAGAGGAGAAGAGTAGAGATTGGATGGGAGTGGGCAATGGTAGTTCTTGCTGTTGGTGTAAGGAATGGTTTGACTGTACAGGGAGCCCATTTTTCTGTTAACTGATTTTATGGTGTTGTTAATGTGGGTATCAAAGTTAAGGTTGTTATCTATTGTGATCCCTAGGAGTTTTGTGGTAGAGTCAGGGGCTATGAGGGTGCCATTATTAGAGATGACTGAGAAATCTATAGATGTGGACCTACGAGTAGGAGTAAAGAGAAGGAGCTTTGTTTTTTGGGGGATTCAAAAGGAGGCAGTCTTTCAAGAACCATGTCTCAACTATGTTAAATACTTTCTGGGTTTGGGATTGCAGTTCAGAGGCAGATTTAGCTGTGCAGATTAAAGTAGAGTCATCTGCATATTGTATACAAGTTGCATTGGGAATAGCTAAGTAGAGATCATTAATGAAGATTGAAAATAAGAGAGGACCTAGAATGGAGCCCTGGGGCACCCAATGTGACAGGCAGGTGGGATGATAGATTATTCTCCCAGAGCACTGCCTGTTGCCTGTCGCTCAGGTAAGACGTGAACCATTTTACGAATAGAGAATCAAGGGAAAGTGATTTGAGAAGATAGATAAGCAATATATGGTTTACCATATCAAAAGCCTTTGAAAGATAAAAAAATAGTGCTGAAGAGAGTACATTGTTGTTGCGGTTTCTATTAATGGTGTCAGTAAAGGATAAGAGGGCAGTAGTGGTACTATGGAATGGACTAAAGCCATGTTGGCTTTTAACTAGTATGTTGTTGACAGTTAGGTGGCCTATTAACTTATGATGAATACATTTTTCCATTATTTTTTCTAAGGGGGATAGAAGGGCTATGGGCCGATAGTTAGAATATTCATTTGAGTTGCCACCTTTGTGTAGGGGGATAATGTATGAGAATTTCCAGATGGCAGGGATGGATCCTTCCTTAATGGTTCTATTTATCAGGATTGATATTGGATAAGCTACAGCTTTAGCTGCTTTTTGCAGATATTCAGCTGGGATCTAGACAGAAGAGGGGGTACAAGACTTATGTTTTGCTAGGAGTTTGAAAATGAAGTTAGTAGAGATGGGTTGTAGTTGGAAGATAGGAAGAGTGCTAGTCATGGGGGTTGGAAGGCTGGAGGTATCAGGGGATAGCTGACTGGCTAGAGATTGGATGGCTTCTGTGAAGAAGGAGTTAAAGTCATTAGCAGCTTGGATGGGAGTCTCATGATTAGCTCCTAAATGGGTTGGTGTACTGGAGTGCCCTGGGTGTAGGAGTCTATTGATACTTGCCCAGAATCTTTGGGGGGTTATTTTGGTGTGTTTGCTGTGCTGTATTTGACAGTAAAAGTTTTTTTTTTATCTAGGAGTATGGATTTTTTAGTTGTGTTTCTTATTTGTCTAAATATTTGTTGATCAGATGTGCTTTTAGTAGTTCACCACCTAGTCCAGGCTTTATTTTGAAGTAGGATTTTTTGCTTGGTATCTTTGGTGAGCCATGGGGCTGGCTTTGACCTAATTCTTATTTTACGTGTGGGTACATACAGGTCTAGGATAGTTAAAAATTTGGAGTTAAGTATAGGACAGCTTCTTCTAATGGGAGGGTTTTTAGACAAGTCCAATCGCAGGCACTAAGTTCACTCTGGAATAGTTCTTGGTTAAAATGTTTGTTGGAATGTATAGTCCTACATGATGTTGGGTGCAAGATATCTATTTTTTTTTGGCTGATTATATAGGTCAAGGAGTGGTCACTTACATCATTAGGGAAGATACCTACTTTGTAGGTTTGGTGGTGATTATTAATAAGTATCCAATCTAAGGTGCTCTCTTTTTGGTTTGGTTTGTTAATTCTAGTTGGGGAGGTGATAGTCTGAGAGAAGCCATGAAGGTTAATATGAGAAGAGGGATGTTCAGTACTGATGCACTTCCAGTCAATATTGACATCGCCTAGGATTATAGTTTCTTGTGGGAAGGTTGCAGAGACCCAGCTAAGAATGTTCTCTAAGGAGTTAATTTTATTTCCGGGAGGTAGATAGATACATAAGATATTTATGGATTTACTAGGATTAAGCTGAATCTTGGAAATAAGGACTTTTGCATTATTGTCCTCAGGTGGGTTATAAGGTGAGGTGGTAACCTGTAGTTCATCTTTGTAAAGAATTGCTACTCCCCCACCTTTTCTCCTTATACGATCATGTCTCAATATGTTATATCCTGGTGGGATAATTTCATTGTCTTGAGTTTGTGGTTTTAACCAAGTCTCTGTTAAACATAGACTGTCCAAAGAGTACATGTCTAAGGGAGAATGGAGACAGGGAACTTTATTACTGACACTTTGGATATGAGATGTACTATTAGCAGTGAGTTGGGAAGTTTATTAGGGCTCAGTGTGGTGGAGGGATAGTTGGTAAGCAGGTCAGTAGGTAGGACATTGGCTGGGCCTGGGTTAGGATGGATGTCACCATTACAGTTACATGATATCAGAAGGAATACAACATATAAGTAAGTGTACATACATGAGAGAAAAAGCTTTACAATACCTTGCATAAACATTGTTTAGAAAAAGAGAAATGTATATATTGCATGGGTATATACAGTGATGATCATTCCTTAGAAATAGACATAGGCTTGTCTATAGCACAGAGAATTATAACATTGAAAAAGATATTGTAATATCACCTGAATTTTCTAGCAAATTAAAAGATGGAAAAAAAGGCCAACGTAACTATGGAAATTTAGAAAAGGGGAAGGTGCTTGATAGTATGATATGTTTAGTAGACATACCTTTCAATTGTACAGATTTTTGCAGAATGTCCAGATTTTTTCCCTCATATTTTTGGTCTGTTTTTCATAAAATTGTGCTTTTCTGGCTAATTGGTGAGAAATCATTAATGATTTAAGTTAGAAAATAATGACAGACATTCGAGTTTTAGACTTCATACCCTTCAGAAAATTCAGGCTAATGCAAAACCTGTTATTCTGTCAACTTTCTAAGTTTGTGAAAGCAATATTTAAAGATTGTCCCTATTTTTCGGCCTTTGTCTCACTTTTATTTATGGCTTTGTCCATATTTCTTGCTCTAAGAGGTATGTTAATACAGCAACTATGAATTTATCTTTGCATTTAAGATTGAGAAGTAATTAGAAAGGTGAGAATAGCTGGGGCTATTTGGACTATTATAAGCAGTATTTTATTTTTGGATATATGAGGAGAGAGTGGTAAAACTGTGATGGAAAAACAGTGAGAAAGTATCTCTGGTTCACTACTCACTAAACCACAAGGAGATTGAATCTTCTCACTTAGAGCTTGTGATTGATATAATTTACGAAAACAAAGTTATTCCTTGTGCTTTAGTTAGTAATGGACCAGTGATACTTGTAACTTTCAGAATGGTCATCCAACATGAGGCAGAAATAGTCAGAAAAAAGGGTGCCTCATCCCTCTTTCTTGGGGACAGCTTGAGAACTGCTGAGATGTTGCTAGACGGTCCCACTCTAGAGACAGTTAGGGGTCATCTGTCTATTCACTTATCGGTTTGTCTGGTTATCACACAGGACAAGTGAATAGGGAACATAATAGGCAAAGTTTATAAAATCCACATCCACATCCATCCCCAGCCCTGTTCTCTTCCATTGCCAGATATCTCACCCCATCAAAACAGGGCAACAAGGAAAGAGAAAAACAGGTCTTAAACCTCTTCCTTAAAAAGTCCCAGAAAATATTTTGTTATAATTTCATGTTCTTTGTGATGCACAAAGCAAAGGATATCAGGCATATATTAGATCTGAACAGCTTAAACAGGTTTATTCCAAAGTTAATCTTTCAAATGGTGATAGTGCAAACCATCCTTCACTGTCAGAAGGTTACTGTTTGTGCTCTTTTGACCTCCAAGATGGCTACTTCTACATCAAGACTGCCAATGAGTGGAGCTTGTTTTCTGCTTGGTGGCAGATGCTTGTTCCATAGTCTGGATACTCTACTTATAAAATTTTAATTTAATTTAACGTAGTTCATTAGCAGAGAAGTTGCATTAATTGTTAATACAGCCTAAGCAACTGCATATTAGGTGGCAGTTGAAGCTATGGGTCCACTGGATTCAGGAGGAGCTGGGACTGCTGAATTATCCGAGTAGCCAACTCAATCTGTCTACAAACTGGGCTAAAGGGAATCAGATGCATTTACCTTGCTTGTCACCAAAGTTCTGGCTGACACTTCTTAACTAAAAAACATTGTAACATGTAAGCAAGCAGAGAGTCGACAACTTTGTGTCAAATGTAAGCTTCCTTGAGTCTGCTGTATCATCCAACACACATCACACACAGTTCACACAATCTTCTGTACAAGAGCATTTCTCTGTTACTGCTAAATGCTCTAAGAAAAGTGCAGGATTTGGAGAGCCACTCCTGGTGCAGCAACCTGCAGCTTGTGAGACTGAGTGTAGCAACATCCAGTGACAGGCTACTTTGTTTTCTTTTCTACAAAACTCCATGTACATATCCTTGGGCATTAATCATTCTCTGGCTATTGAACCAGCACATCATTTCATGAAAAGCCCCTCCTAAGGCTGGGCTACCTCCCTAACAGATTATTCTGCTGTTCCTGAATTTTGATGGCAAAAAAGATGTCTTATATAAAACTGAGGAGGCAGAGAGTTCCTGCTTGAGGATCAGAAGGTACATATTTACCAGTACTTCTCAAGGGAGGTCATGACTCATGAGCATTCTCCTACATTCACTCACTATGTTACTGAAACAACATTGCCACAATCTTCAGATTCTCTGTGACTTTGTGCACAAAGTATCAAGGAAAGCATATTCTTTTTGCCTTTATGGGGGAAACACTTTACATTTGGCAGAGTGATCTCCAACATACTAGCCAAGAGAATGTTGCAGCAGCACACAAACCCACTGACATGGAACCTTCCCCTTTTATGTCTCAAACCCTGACCTTCCCTACAGCAGAACAAAGCAACCAACAACTCCTGGGGAAATAATCAGCACTGTCCCTCAAGAGATTGTTCTGCCCTCTGCCCTCTTGATAATACACCAAAGGAACATAATGCTGCTAGATGCAGGAAGGGAAGAGATAGCCCAGACTACCCAGACAAGCTGCCAGCTACTCAGTATCATCACAGAGAACAGATTGATTGTTTTGGGACAGCCCATTCATGACCCCATTAATCATGCATGCAAATCAACAATCGCAGGTCAGGATAAGCCGCCCACTGAGAAAACTCATCACAAATACTTACAGGCTCATCACTAAAGAAGGACAAATGAATTACTTTAAAACAGCCAATCAAGGAAACAAAACATGAAGCATATTCATTGTGCTTTTGTACTATTTGCACCCTGGCAAAAGACCAGTGTATTTACTTTAACATGCAGCCATTTTCTGTACTGGCAAGATACTCAATGACTAACTGTCGTGTTTAATATGATCTTTCTTCCATCAGGGGGTTGTGACATAGGATCAGCTATTTATTACTGAACTATCAGTATTGTACTGTTGTTGGGGTTTTTTTTGTTAGTAGCTAATCTATTTTCCATATTCAGTTGGTATTTTAACAGTTTATTATTAATGTGGCTACAGGCTATAACTATTAATGCCAGAGGTCTCAAATCAGCAGATTAGTAGCACATATTTAACATTTATTTTCACTCCCTTGTAATTGATATTTATTTGCTCAAGAACTGAAACAATAAGGCAATGCAGTAGGTCTGTCAAGCTGATATTATACATACTAGCAAGTTTTTCTTAACGTGGCCTTACTATTAGTTTAAGTCAAAAGCTAGATTATTGTGTATCTGAGATGCGTAACAATGGTGAAGGTCGATGGCTAATCGTTAAGAAATAGCTATCTACTAGTTGCTTACTTCTGTGCAATGTCTATGGGCTTAATCTAGATTCACCTGATTTCTTCTTGGAGCATTTTAGACATTTGGAATCAATGACTGATTCTAAAATGTCTATACACGTGCACAGGGACTTCAATGTAATTATCATTTCTGTTTTAGACTGAAGCTCCTCAAGCTGTGAAAGACATGTTAAGGTTCAGAAGTCATCTCATGTACCAGAGTAAGGCTATGATGCTGGTAGAATGCTTTGAGGTCATTAGGTCAATATACTGGTTGTACCTTCATTTCACATGGAGATGTAAGTGGCAGAAGAATTGATTACTGTCTGTATCTCAGAGTTTGTGGTCAGGTATCTTTCATCCAGCAATGATCCCCTGTGTGATATTTGATCATCACACAGTTTTGTTGGAGTCTGAGCCTTATTTTAACTCCCTCATGACACCAAAGCAATAGACAATCAATCCCTCCATTTTTGAAGACCTTAACTTTTTTGCTTATGTGTCTTCAGAGGTAGACCATTATATCAGCATAAACCCTTTATGTAATATGCCAATCTGTATATAATTTGAATCTTTTAAGGAGGAAATTCAGGCTATACATACTTCTGCAAAAGCCAGATATTTAGAAAAAATGGATGCTATGTTGCAAGATGCTGAAAAAATGGTGAACAGTCTCTGGGAGAAGTGCAGGATCAGTAAATTCAAAATCAGAGCAACAGTGATAGCTCTCCCATAAGAGTAGACCCAGTGGTAAGGGACTTGGGAACTCAGGTTGACGGTAACCTGAACTTTGTCCACCATGTGTCCATGATAGTGAGAAAATCCTTCTACGTGGCACAACTTATAAGTAAGGGCATGAAATTCAGATCTAAAGAGATCATAGTCCCAAAGCTCTCATTAGACCAATAATCAAGTAAAATGCACCCTTTGAATGTACCTGAACAGGCATTTACAACAGCTGCAGTGACCACAAAAGTTTCTCAATAAAAAAAAATACAGGGTGTAAATATGTCCTATGCAGACCACATCAAAGCCCTGTCCCTGTACTCAGTTTCCTACAGACTAGCAAGGGGTGATCTATACTTAACCTACAGGGCACTCTCCAATCCATCCCTGGTTGATCTGCTACACATTTGCAAAACAAATAGCACTAGAATTACCCAATCTAAGGATCTAAACCTCATCTGTGACATAAACAAAACATGTTGGAGGGACAGTTATGTGTCTCAGAGATTACCATTTCTCTGGAATAGATTTCCCATTCATGTGAAACAGAGCTGTTCCCTAAGCCTGTTCAAATGCAGTTTGGACCAATGGATGGGAAATCACAAATTCACTCCTGGCTTGTTGTCTGTGGCCCTTATGGACAAAGGCAATTTGTACATTCCCTAAGGCACCAGTATATAACAAAGCCATTCCAGCCTATGGGCATTGATAAATGGGAGAGTTAGGACATGAATGGTTAGGCTTAAAAAATGGTCTAGATCTATTAGCCTAGCAACTTCCTCTGATGCTATGATCTTATGAAGTGCACTACACTAATAAAAATTAGCTACATTTGAATTAGCAACACGTTTGAAGCCAAAAACAGCCCTTTATTTGAGATGGGAGTGCTACAAGCATAGGCACAGGGTAACAAACTTGACAAGTTACTAGCCTTTTGGCTTAAGCATTCTGCTTTCAGTATACAAATATTTTTGCATTAAAGCTGGGAGACTGTGTACTTATCTCACTTACTGTAATCAGTGAGGCCTTCAGAGACTTTTACTCCCAGTTTTAGGACAATCCCACAGTTTCTTCCAGCCAAATTATTTATTTATTTATTTATTTATTTTATTTTACGTTTGTTAACTGGGAAATTCAGACTGGACCAGGTCCATTTTTAGTGGAGGCCCGGAGAGAAAAGCTCCAGCATAAAGTTATACAAATACAGTACATCCAGCATAATACACAAAACAGGTTACATTATGTATGCTGAGCATAGTAATATAACAAGAAATTAATAAAACACTCCAGGTAAAAGAAGATATAGAACACAGGTAAAAAGACAACGTCAGTTATACATTGGTAAGAGAAGAAAATATATCAAGTAAGATTCTACAGTTAAAAGTACCCTTTCAGATGACCAAGCCTACAGGGGATCAGAGATCCAGCATGTAATCAGAGAGGAGTCTGGGGAGTTAATAGTAGTATGGGTAGGGTTATGTGATACAAGGGCATAACCAGGTACTAAGAAGGTGCGATTTGAGCGAGTTTTTGAATATGGATGTGGAGGGGGCAGTGGACACGGATAGGGGAAGAGAGTTCTAATTTCTGGCAACGGATATGATAGGGAGTCACTAGCCATTTTTAGGTATGTAGCAGGTATGTTATCAGCTGCCAGTGTGATTGGCTTTAGTTTTAGGAGGAGTTTTTTGATAGTTGAAGTGGGCACTGGTGATAGGCTGAAAGAGGGGGTGATGTGGGATCGGTTAGGTTGTGATTGAGGTAGACTGTTTTTGGTTATTTCACTGGACAGGGCTAAGATAAATTTAGTAAAATGGTTATTAAATTGAGAAGCTATGTCTAGGGTATTGTTAGAAGAGCTGGGTGCTGGAGTAGTGGTTTTGCCTGGCTTTAGTAGGGAGTTAATGGCATGCCAGAATTTTTGTGGATTATTTGAATATTTCCTTTGGGCGCTAAGAAATTAGTTTTGTTTGTTTATTTTGGATTCAGCCTTGGCCTTGTTTCAAAGCTGTTGATAGTATTGCCTGAAGCTAGGGGTTTTGTCAGTTTTCCAGATCTTCCAGGCTTTATCTCTAGCTTTTAGTAAGGCTCTGGTGTTCCTATTTAGCCAGGGTGCGTAGCTGGCTTTAACTCTGATCTTTCTGCTGGGAGCTAGACTGTTAAGGATGTTAGAGAAGGTAGTATTGAAGTAGTCTACTGCCTGGTCTAACCCAAGTGTCCGTAGTGGTTCCCAGTTGCAGTGGACAGTATTTAGATATTGTGGGGTAAGGTTACGGTCATCTCATACGAATTTGTAGACTACTGGTCTGGGGTGACTAGAGTGTTTGTGGAGTAGGAAAGTGGGGAGATGATCACTTAGGTCATCTGGGAGACAGCCTACTGTACAGTTTTGTTTGGGATAGTTGGTTAGTGTCCAGTCCAGTATGGATTCTTTCTTTGTTTTCTCATCTTTTCTAATTGGTTCTTCAATTAGTTGAGAGAACCCATATAGATTGATATGTGTAGAGGGGCTGCTGGAGTTACAGACTGCCCAGTCAGTGTTAAGGTCTCCTAGTAGGATTGTTTCCAGAGGTATATTGTCCTTTGTCCAGTGTAGGATGTCTTCTATTATGAGTGAGTTTTTGCCTGGAGTTATGTAGCAGCGTATTATATTGATCTTCTTGGTGTTTCTTATGGATAGGACAGAAAATAGGACTTCAGCATTTTGAAAAGTGGGTGGTGTGGTGTGCAGGGGTTGGAGATTAAGGGTGTTTTTAAAGAGAATGGCTACTCCTCCTCCTTTCCTGTTTGCTCTATCAGATCTAAGTATATTATACCCTGGGGGGAGAAAGTCTTCATCTTGGACACTGAGTTTAAGCCAGGTCTCTGTAATGGCGAGCACATCAGGGTTGTAGTCGGCTATGAATGCATGTAAGTCTGTTAGCTTGTTGGTAATACTTCTTATGCTGAGATTTAGGATCAGCAGATCAGATGTTTGTCTGACTGAGAGGGGACCTGGATTTGGGTGAATGTCACCAGAGGTTAGCAGAGTTTGTAGGAGTGTCAGTATGTGTTTTTTAATATTAATTGTTTGTGAACTTGGTCTATGAGAGTTTTTCTTAGTGTGGTGAGATGGTGTCATTTTTGTTAGTAAGTAATATGTAGTTGTAAGATTTATGATTGTGGGGCAGGTGTAGAAGTGTTAGTGGATTTGAGAGGGTGGGCTAGTGTGGGTAGTGTGATAGACGTAGTTGTGCAGCAGTAGGTCTGTTTGTAAGGAAGTTAGGAAGGTTAGCGATAGTAGAGCTAGTGACAGGGATGTGAGTGTGGATAACATGATACTACTTTGAGTGAGTAGTACAACTAGGATACCTGGTTGGTTGTGTGTGAGGGTAGAGGTGTGTTGTCTGGGAATGTGCTGTTGGGAGTGGGATCAGTGTGGGATGTAATTGGATTGGAGGGTGGGGGGAGATAGGATGAGTGGGATGGGCTAGTTGTTAGGGAATCAGGGGTTGGACTACTGGTCAGGTGATTAGGGGTTAGAATAAAAGAAGAAGTAGTGGGGGCAGGTGGAAATAGGGGGTAAGGAAGGGAGCGGAGCAAGCCCGAGTGCAGCGAGGGCAAGCGAAGTGGGCTAACACTGACTCCAAGTGTTTCTTTAGGCTTTGGTAAGTATGTAGTGTTAGCTTAAATGGTTATATGTTAAACTGAAATTTTAACTGTAGTTTAAACTGTATGTTTGCACTAAGTTATAGACTATGTTACAGGCACAGAGTATACTTTTCCAACATTCTTAAAAGGATATAGAATTAAAGCTGGGGTTAGTTACAGATGAAACAGGAGAGGAAATGAAATGCTATTTTATAGATGTGAGTATTTCTCAAAAGAAAATTGACTTTAGTTTGGGGGGACATTAACTGGAGAGCAATATACGGCTGTTTATTCCTGGTGATGTACTCATCAGTACAGACGTTTGATTAAGAAACCATACAGCAGAAATGTACTAATACACTCACTAACATTTGTTTAAGTTAATGCAGGTAAGACGTCTGAAGAAGCGGAACTGTGTCCGTGAAAGTGCTCACGTCTCTATACAATAAATTGCTGTTTTTACATACTTGGATTTCTACATTTTTTGGACTTTGACTATTTCGTATAGTTTATGGTGGACTGTTGCCTTCCATTGAAATTTGTCTATGTTTTTTTGTATGTATATATATATATATATATATATATATATATATATATATATATATATATATATATATACACACATGTAGACACACTTAGGGGTTGGGGGCTGGTATAATGGTTAAGGTGTTTGCCACACAGAGTTTGATTCTCACCTCTGAGAGGGAAATTGGCTAGGCTTGAACTGACCCACAGGGGCAGCTAGCCTAGTAATTAGCTAATTAGCTATAGCTATATATTTTTTCTAACAGATGAATGTAAACAAATCTCCTAGAGGGGTAACTGGGAGGACACTTTAAACTACAGAGAAATGCATTGACAATTGTTCTTAAATGCAGGTAAGCCACTGGGGTGAAATTAAAACATTTCAATTACTAGCACACTTGGAGTAAAAGCTGCAAAGTTATCTGATTATTTGGTGTTTTCTGTCTCTTCAAGCAAAAAAAAAAAAAATCACAGGCATACAGAAAGTATCTAAAATGGTGGCTGAATACATCAAATCTGATAATGGGAGATCCTTTCCAAACTCCTGCTCCTGTAATGGCTGTCACTATGAACACCTCCACCCTAGTGAAGGGAGACATTATCAAGGACAAAATGTCCATAGTGTCTCTCCCCAGGCAGCAGCCAGTATGCGTATCAGTGTTCTGGAGATGGGTGCAGTCCATGTTACAGTCCAGACATTTTAAGATTCCCTGCCTGGAACTATGATTGCCCATTCACATTGACAGCTTTGCTGTGGTTTGACATGTTGACAAACAAAAGGAACCCACTCCTATCCGTTGTGACAAGAGAAGATCAAAGGCATGGAATGGGCCATGTCAATAAACTGCTTTCTGAGTACAAATCATATTCCAGGGGAAGCTAGATCTTTAGAAGACAGGATCAGGTAATGCCTACTGATATCTCGTGAGTTGTCCATCATCTATTCTTTCACTGTGTGAAGTCTTGCTGCAATCATTTGCCTAACATCAAGTGCAATAACTCTTTATTGATCCTTCCACTGGAGGGAAATTTCATGAATGTTTATATCCGGATAAAGCACATGTGACTCTTTTTCTCCTATCTGACATTCCGCTTATTCTGAATTTCATTTAGAAAGCCAGTCAGATGAAACATGAAGTCAATCTAATAGCCTCTATTAATTTTGTTAGGTTTGTGTCACCTCACTCAGGTCTCATCTCTCAGAGAAATCTCTTTGGCTATTGCCCTTCTGGATTTCACTGATTCATCCTTCAGGCAAGTCCCAGCTGATGCTGTCTTCTCTATGGCTAACTGCATGGTTTCTCAAGTTCCAGTAATGGCCAAAGATGCTGCCTACCCTTCTGGGATAGTCCAGAGTTACCATTGTATGTAGAAGCTCAATACAAGAAAACAAGCAAGAAAATATTTTTTCAGTTAAATTGCTTTTAAAGCACTAGATCCCTATACATACAACACTAAAGTCTTCAGTATTAGACAGTCTGAATGCTTGATTTAGACCTCAGTTATTTTTTATTAAAGTGAACTTAGCTGACACCTTTAAATTTCATCAAGCCTCAGACTTCCTGTCCTTAACTTCTTTGAATGCCTGAAAATACCTTTTTCAAGGATACATTTTTCATAAGGCCTCTTTCACTTTATATCGAAAATCTCACACTTCCTCATGCCTCTCAAGTGTACCTCTTTATGAGGAATGTTCCTCATTTTGAGTCTTAAAATGTCCGTGTTCCTCATTGTTCCACACTGAAAGGGTCTGTCATACATTGAGTGATAGGAATATTTTTCACTGATATCCATGGGAAATAATGCAGAATCATATTAATTCATCAAAAGAATGTATAACAAGTATAAAGTAACTCATTTTAACCATACTGTGAGCTTCATAGTTGAAGTTCTTAGTAAGCTGTTAGTATGTATTCCATGTTTTGCCCATTTGTTCCACATTGTGAGAGACACCGCTGGATTCACGAAGGTCTGTGCAAGAATAAGGCTATTCTTGCACAGAGTGGTTCATGTCCGTTTAGGATAGCAGCGTGCCTTGCATATGCATGAAGGCACACTGCTATCTAAACTAAATGGACACGAACCAGGAACAAGTGCAGGGGGCATGTGTCAGCAGTGCCAGCACATGAAACATGCCCCCTTTGCTCTGAAAGTGCAGTACGTCACTTTCTGACACAGATGAGTGTCAAACTATATAATATTAGAACCTGGCTCTAATATTATATAGTAAACAAGTGCCCGCAGACAGTGAAATGTAAATAGCTAACATTTCAGTGTCTGCGGACACTGAAAAAAAAATAAATGCCATGAACACCTTGAAGGCAGCAGCCTTCAAGTGCACACCCCCAAATGTATGCACTCTTGCCTTACATGCATGGAAGCAGTAGGGCAAGAGGAAAGGAATAAAAAATAAAAAAAATGTAATAATATTTTTTTCATGAAATAAATCATAAGCTTAAGCACTGCACAGCTTGTTTGCGTGGCACTCCACTATGCTTAGCATACCTGAAATCCTGAAAATGATAGACAAGTGCTACTGTGACAGAAAACATCATCAAGCTGCTGTAGTGTAGTGGTACTGCCATTGTATAGCATATAGGACATGCTTGGTTTGAATCCCTCCTCTAGCAAATTATTTAATACAATTTTAAGGAATGTGAATGATAGATGTCAATCATACGGCTCACGTATAGTACAAGAGGGGTGGGAATATGTAACATTTAAATGTAAAAAAATAATTTAGAAATTTAATGAAAAAAATAGATTTAACCAATGCTTTGTTAGTGTAAGCATTGCTTACCTGCTTTCAGCTCTGTTTAGCTGGTGTAAGCATTGATATGTGGATTTGCATGGAGCTAAGCATAGTGCAGGATATTCAAATTGGCCAATCAAGACAAAGTGTGGGAAAACTGCCCTATTTAAACTGCACAGGCAGGAATACAGCCATAACCATTTGGATTACACACAGCAGGACCAAAATGGCTGGCGTTGGAGAAGGTGTGCGCTTCCAAGCACAACGTTGGGGCATCCAGCAATCCAGGGTCATGGTTGGGCTCCTAGTTAAAAACCATGATGGCAGGCTGCTGCAGGGGCAGTACCAGGGCTCACAGTACAAAGCAGAGGCCTGGGACCAGCTTGCACATGATCTCACCAGTGCCACTGGCATACCCCGGACTGGTGAGCAGGTACGTCATCACCATAACAACCTAAAATGGAGGAGGGGTGCACTCTTGGACCAGTGGATCCAAGAAGCCCAAGTGCAAGATGTCCTACCTGTCTGTAAGTATGCAGTCTTATGTATCTCTAATTATGGAAAAAGTTCAACTTGTGACGGTGGAGGTTTGATTAATGTGTGATGTCTCTCCATACAGCTGCTGCGGAGAGGTCCCAGAATGTGCAGGCTCATGCCCAGCAACTGGCCCGGCTGCATCAGCAGTATGTTGAGTACAGAATACCCCCTACTATTAGCAGTAAGAAATCAAATTTATAGTAATGGTAGTACTGCCTGTATATATAAATGTGCTGCAAAAGCCAGGAATAAATGCCTGTGTCAGGTTTCCAGTGTTACAATGGAGTAGTCCTAGCTGCTGTGTAATACAGATATTAGTAGCAAACAAGGTACAATATGCAGGAGAGGAATATTAGAATATGTATGAGTGTGTCTGAGTGAACCTGCCAAGAAAGTGCCATGTCAGGGCTACTGTAACAGTTAGAAATGAAAAGCATTTCCCTGTGCAGATCATGCAGGAATAGTAATTGTAGAGTTCTGAGTCATACACAGATATGTATGTCAAAACTAATAAAGGTGATCCCAAACACTGGTGTGTGTCATCTTACTTGTACCTGATAAATAGAAATGTGTATGTCCTGCAGAATACATTAACTGAGGTGAACTGATTTAGCATTGCTTGACTGCATACTTTAGAATGGGCATGTCAAATAAATGGAACAATGCATCAGTACATATTCCC
The DNA here is from genome assembly GCF_019279795.1 of Protopterus annectens. Taxonomy (NCBI): domain Eukaryota; kingdom Metazoa; phylum Chordata; order Ceratodontiformes; family Protopteridae; genus Protopterus; species Protopterus annectens. The sequence goes on along the minus strand of NC_056732.1, from coordinate 983,226,778 downwards.
ATCAGAATGTGTTTTACTTGTTTATCTGCCAGCATTGTCCTGTGTTAACCTTTCAATTTCAGCTGTATGTAGCTGTGAATGTACTGAAAAATGTATAAGGCTGACTTAAAACCTACACTGTGTACTCAGGAATCTAAATTGCAGTATGTAGTCGTAAAACAGTCAAATGTGCAATCCAGCTAATGTGCACATGTTTCACAAACAGTGACACCAATGTCTGCTGTGTATGCATAATTTGTACTGAAAATGGGAAACAAATAATGCAACATGTCATAATAAAAGTACTGTGCACAAAAATATGTACTAGATAGAAATGTCACAAGCAGCACACAAAACCTCCCCAGTAGCTTAGTCTGATAAGGTCTAGGCCTGTAGTTAAATTTTGCACACACAGCACGGTTCAAATCCAGGGATCGCAACTAACATCTCAGTTTGGTTATACAGTTTTAAACTGCAATCTGAATAGAAAAAATGGTTTACTATCAAAAACACGAAAATCACTAACGCGAATGGTGATTTCCGTGACAAATAATGTCGTCTCATACATATTAATTGGGTTGTATGGTCGACGCAACAAAGTTGACAATTTCTGTTGATCTTACTGTGTAAATCTCCCATTGACAACCATGCCGTGAGTCCCTGTCCTGTGCACGTTTTTCTAAATGGATGTACGCATGAACGTCAACATTCCGACTGTCGCTCCTACCATGTTCGAGGAGGACACTGTCGTGCATGTCAATGTTGAGCTTTTGACTGTAAACCTAGAAAAAATAATGTACTGCAACACATGCATTTTCCATAGGGTCTATATTAGAACATCGAAGTTTCAAAACTTTGAATGTTCTAATATCAACCCCTATTCAGTGAAAGCTGAAAATAGCGAAGCAACAGAAAACCAAATTTTTTCCTAGGGAAAGAATTTAGTTGTCCATTTCTGTTGTTTTGGTATTTTCAGCGATGTGGTGGAAAGTTACGGGTCGGGTTCAGGTAAGTGTGCGATCGAGTGCGGGTTAGGTTAGTTAGGGTTAGGGTGCGGTATGTGTGCGATTGTGTGGATGTGAGGGTTAGGGCGGGTTAGGTGAGTTAGGGTTAGGGCACGGGTTAGGTATGTGTGCAATTGTGTGGACGTGAGGGTTAGGGCAGGTTAGGTGAGTTAGGGTTAGGGCGCGGGTCAGGTAAGTGTGCGATTGCGTGGACGTGAGGGTTAGGGTGGGGTAGGTGAGTTAGGGTTAAGGCGCAGGTGAGATGAGTGTGCGATAGTGATGGACATTAGGGTTAGGGTCTGGGTTAAGGTAAGTGGATAGTTAGTGGTGTGTGTATAGTTTAGTGTAGGGTTAGGTGTAAGATTTTAGGTGTATGTGTGTGGATTGCTGTTTGTTTGGTGTGCTTGTGTTGTGTGTATGTGTTTTGGAACAGAAAATGTTTTCCCTAGGAAATAATTCGCTGTTCTGTATGCTCGATGTTTTCAGCTTTTGCTGAATAGGGATCGATATTAGAACATTCGAAGTTTTGAAACTTCGATGTTCTAATATAGACCCTTTCCCATACAGGGCACAAAGGTAAAGGAATCTGAATAGAAATACTAGTATGATGTGTATAACTATGAAAGGTATACAGTTGCTGTGTTGATCAGCCCCAGTCCTACAAATAGATGCAAGCTAGACATCCACACTCTGCAGTCTGGCCCAGACAAGCCCCTCAAGTATCACACTGTCATGGATAGTTTCCCCAGTTGACAAGAAACCTGCACACAGAGAATGTCATAGTAGATGTATGTGAAAGACACAGCACACACTCCAGGCCTGCAACTAATATGTGAATCTGAAATATGTGTAGAGACAGCAATGTAATGCGCACACAGTTCATCTGCACAGGCCCACAGGTAAAGAAGTTGGTATAGAAACAGGTCTGATGTGTATAACTAAAATAAGGGTACAATTGCTCTGTTGATATCTACAGCTGTTGGTGTGCTTAGCAGCCCCATGGCACAGGTAGAGTGTAAGTCTGGTCAGAATGTGGAGTAGTGAATAGTAGTGTACTAACAAATATACCTGACAGCAGTTGTCGATTGACTCTGTTCCCTTCCCTCACCACTCAACTGATCCAACCATCACACTGAAACCAACATGGGTATGTTCCTAAACAAACCTCTACTGTTGGGACCGTAGTTCCATTTGGTATATTATTGTTTAAACTGTGCATACTAATATTCCCTGTTGAATAATCATCTTATTGCCTGCCTGACATACCACTAACTGGCATGTTGTTGCAACCCTGAATGTCATTCCATATATGCATGGGTTCTGTTTGCTATGGCCCTGTTATAATTGCACTGTTTTGGGTAAATGGGAATATCCATGCATGCTATTTTGACTAATGTTGTAATGTGTTGTGCATGACTAACCAATATTCATTGTTAATTTCCACACCATACCACATATGGGAAGGCAGATCCCAGCAGATCTGCCTCCCCCACCCCACCTGGCCGAGGCACTGGGTCCCAGCATGTTTGGGACCCAACTCAGACCTCCCTCATCTACTGGTCCTGCACCACCATCAGGTGGAACCGCTGCAGGGGATGGGGCTCGCCACCCCTGCAACTGGGCACGGTGAGGACGTTTTCACCTGGGATGAGGTCTGTGGCATGGTGCACAGTGTCCTGCAGATGGAGCTGGATGACCACCTGCGCCAAGTGGAGGGCAGGTTGTCTCAGCTAGAGGGGCAGGTGACCCCTCCAGCCCAGCCCCCAGCAGAGCCACCTTCGGAGCTGTGAAGGAGTAGTGGTGACTGCCATCGGCTGGAGACATCAGTGCCACTACTACCATCTGTGGGGCTCATGAACCTCAGATTCCCAACCACCCTCCCCATAAAGGGATTTACCCCCCAATGTGTCATACACTGCACCTGTCTGCTGTCTTGTCTGTCTTGCCTGTCTGCAAATGCAACCTCTCCTACCAAACTTCCCTCACCACAGTTACCAATAACCCTTCCTTAACATCACACTCTCACCTTAAAAAAAAGGGCATCTTTCCCACAAAAAAGCATGTCCCATACATAGCTCTGCATTTCACCCAGAGACATGTACCCAACACACAATCCAACCCTACCAGTCATCTGAATTGTATGATGCCCACACACCTCCCTGTAGGGTGTGAGGCTCCAAATTCTAAATTGTCCACATTGAAAGCAGCTGTTGCTGCTAAAGAAATGCAGTGCTATGGTCCTTTCCTGCACCCGTCCTGTACATCCCTACTTATTTCTACTCTTGTTTGTCCCCTTGCTTGCCCCAGTTTCACCACTTCCCTATCTCCCTTTTTTCTTTTCTTTATTTGAAATTAGTGTGGGTTTAAGTGGCCATAAGCAAGCGTA
>NC_056732.1:983065909-983220909 GCF_019279795.1 Protopterus annectens | reverse complement strand
CACAGTGCCATATTTGCAGTATTGCTGTTATACACTGTGTAAGTTGCTGGTGTTACAGGATTGGTTGCAACATATCCTTACTCAGGAATATGAAGTCAGAAACACAAATGGATGTAGCTATGTACTGATAGCACTCAACAGACAGAATGCCACTGATATATCAGAGACAAGACCTGTGTGGTGAACAAACAAAACATAACAGCCAATCCTCTGGCCATCATGTGGCTAGGCCCACAGTTGAGAGCTATGCAGACAGACTGCATTCCATGCTAAACTGGCATGTACACACAAACCCTGTAAAACGAGCAGTATACAATGCATATAACAACAATACTTACACTGTCTGTAGGTCTGGAACCTTATACAAATATGTAGTTGGCCTGTGTCCACAAGTCCTGTTGTAAGAGGTATTGCTAGCTGCTGTCTGTAACACTGCTGCCCACACACAAGAAGGATGCCTTCCATACAGGAAAGGTAAAGGGACAACACCCACATGATGTAGTAATTTATAGTAGTGGGTTGCCATGACCGTAGTAATTGGAAGTACTACACAGCTGGCTAAAAGCAATTAGCAAGTGGTGAACACTGATTGGTGCAGAAGCCATCACCTGATCATGAGCATCACCTACAAAATCCATGCTGCAGCCTATTCAAAGCAGCTCAATCCCTGTAGTGGAGAGAGAGAGAGAGAGAAAGGAAAAAAAATAAAATAACTAAAACAACTAAAACTACAAACCAAACCTATATAACACAGAGGATACATAAAAATGTACCTAGAAAAAGGGACAATACTATAACAGGTATGCAAAACATATATGCATGTAATTGAATGTATTACTTGGTCTGTAATAATGGGATAGATGATGTGGAAAGATTTATATGTGCCATCAAGAGTTGTTGTAATGATGTCCTGCTGAACAACTACTATGGACATAGCATCTGGCCCTGGGGCCAGTGGGCAATACCTGTAAACTGTGCAGATCAGCACTGAATGACTAGATGTAAGCCATCATAGTGTGTGTTTTATACCTCAAGACATGTATATTAGTGTGGCAAATAGCTGGTGGTGGAAGTAATGATGTTATGATACACACAAAAGTGTCAGACTCTACCACCTGCAGGACAGGCATGTTACTCAATGCTAGAAGTCTAAACCTCAAAATGCACTCTCTCGAGGCACTCCTAAAAATGGAGAACATCGATATCTGTGCAGTAACTGAGACCTGGTTCAAGGCTCCAGAGAGCACCCCTGCAATACCAGGCTACAATTCTTACCACACTTTTTGGCCACAAAACCAGGACCGAAACACTAAAGGTGGAGGAGTGTCCATATTCACCAAGGATATTCACACCTCCAGGCTAGTGGCCCAACACAATGCATCTGAAATTCTCCAGGTGCAACTAACACTAGGTAAGACTGAAATCTAAATTATAGCTTGCTACAGATCCCCAACCATGCCCCAAGATTCTCACTACACCTTTCTAAACATACTGGAAAATATTAAGATACAACCAAACACCCTAATACTGGGTGATTTCAACTACCCTGCCATTAATTGGGAAAACTACTCAGGTACCAACTCCTTTTCCCAACGGTTCTTGGAATTCATAAATTCCAATGCCCTGGATCAACTAATCCATTGTCCCACCAGGGGCTCCAATATCCTAGACCTGCTCATTACCAACATGGGAGATAGATGCTCCACACTAGTGGTCACTCCCTCATTGGTCAGGTCTGACCATAAGCAAATCACCCTTGACATCCACATCCTACCCCCAGTAAGGAAACCTCCTTAAAAAACTTCTCCAAAGCCAACTTCAAGCTACTGAAGTCAGAAGTGACAAACTTCACAACACCCACGCAGACGGGATCTGGAAGTTCAACTGAAGAATCCTACACTAAGGCACTGTACGAGCACATGCACTCTTGCATGAATAATGCCATGCCAAATAGAACCAAAATGCTCTTCTCCAAAAAAGGAAGCCAATCTGGTGGTCCCCTGCTATAAACAAACTATACAACAGAAGGAAGAAACTGTTGCAAAAAAGAGGAAAATCCCAAGATGCAAAAAACTCCCTCACCAGCCTCAGTAAGAAGCTGAGATCCCTCATAAAATCCTCAAAAGCTCTAAAATTGCCAAAGATTCCAAAGACAACCACAAGGCATTCTATAGTTATTTCAAGAATCTAAATGGCAATGCTCAAATCTGCTCTAAGTTACAAAAGAATGGCATTAAATATACTGATCCCAAGGATATTCCTAATATCCTGGCAAATCGATTTAGTGTCAACTTCACCCCCCTCTCACCCCCTAAAGGGCCCGTCTCAATACCAAAAGATTGCCAAATTCCAATAATCATGGCCACAGAGGTAGAAACCGCACTCTCCAAAGCTAAGAATACAGCATCCATGGGACCAGATGACATCCCAGGCTGTGTACTACATGAACTACAAAATGAACTGGCGCCTCACCTAAGTGTCATGTTTAATCATAGCCTCACCTCAGGCTTCGTGCCCACTGAGTGGCGCACAGCTACAGTTATCCCACTCCACAAGGGAGGATCCACCTTGGATCCCAGGAACTACCGTCCCATCAGTCTGACAAGCCTGATTTGCAAGGGCATGGAACATATTATCACGGAACTTATAAACAAAGACACTGGCAACCTTCAAACACTGGACCCCACCCAGTTTGGGTTTGTGAAGGGCCGATCTTGTCTCCTGAATCTGATTGACTTCTTTGAATCAGTCTCCAGAGCTGTGGACGAGGATAAGGCAGTCCACACAGCCTATCTGGACCTCGCCAAGGCCTTTGACACCATCCCCCACTCTGGAATCATAGATAAACTTACTAAGCTGGGCATAAATCTCTACGTCACTCGATGGGTTGCTAACTGGCTTACTGACAGAACCCAGACTGTAAAAGTAGCCGACTCCAAATCCAGCTCCAGACAAGTGGAGTACCTCAAGGTTCAGTCCTGGGACCACTCTTGTTTGGCATCTACTTCTCTGAAGTACAGGTCAACACTAAGGGACTCTGGCTAACAAAGTTTGCAGATGACTGCAAACTTGGAGCCATTATTGAACCCCCAAATGATGTGGATATAATACAATAGGGCCTTACAGAAACAGATGCCTGGTGCCAGAGCCATGGGCTCAAGCTTAATGCCAAGAAATGTATAGTTATCCCCTTTGGAAAAAAACATGTACCCATGAATTACCACATAGGTGGCAGGACACTAAACATCGAAAGTGTGATGAGAGACTTAGGGACACAGGTGGACAGTTTTCTCACTTTCGATAACCACATTGCCACAACAGTCAGGAAATCCTTCTATGCAGCACACCTCATCACTAAGGGCTTTTCATCCAGAAAAAAGGAGGTCATTGTCCCAGTGTACTCAACCATCATTAGACCCATTATAGAGTATAATGCCCAGTTTGGTATGTACCTCACAAGACATCTGCAACAGCTGGAAAGGCCACATAAATACCTCACTAAAAGAATCACAGTCACCTAAAGTAGAGGCCATATACTGACCATCTAAAAAAACTCCAGCTATACTCTGTGGCATATCATCTACTCAGAGGCGATCTCTGCTTAACATACAAGGCCATGTCAAACCCTGAGCTGTTGGACATGCTCCACTTAAAGAAAGCCCAATCCCTCAGAGCCACACACTCCAGGGATCTAAACCTTGTCATCACAATGAACAAAACATGCTGGAGGGATAGGTTCCTGACACAGAGACTCCCCATACTCTGGAATAGACTGCCCATACATATCAAGCAGAGCGCCTCATTGGCCCTCTTCAAAAGGAACCTTGATGATTGGATGGGACATAGGAAATTCACTCCAGGGATCATGTCAGTCACCCTGCTAGACAGGGGCCTGGAGAAGTAAATATTGTGGGAAGAAATATCCAGGGAATTGTTATGGCTAGGCTTGCATAGGCCCTAGGGCTGATAGCCTAGTACCAACCTATGAACCTATGAACCTATGAATGTGAAATGTGTCATGCACAAACGTCATAGGTTTGTAATAGGCTTACCTGTAATCTTTCCCTATCTATACCTCCCAATGTTAGGCTGTGTCCACATGTGACACCTGTCTGTTTTGTAGTAAGGCAGAAAAGTGCAGCTGTGGTGGAAGGAGTTAAAGAGTGTGGACCTGATGTTTGAATGCACCCCAGATGTATATATATATATATATATATATATATATATATATATATATATATATATATATATATAGGTCTACTTGAAAACACAAACATGCCAAAACACCAACGACGACAACACCGAGACCCGAAGATCAACAACTGAGATGACCGACAGTTTAAAAGCACGAAACTTCACATGCCCGACAAACCACAATCCCGACAATCAACAAAACAAAACAAATATCTTTTCCAAAAAACACACACACAACACAAGCACACCAAAAACCTTACAAACCTACACTAAACCTTACATACACAACTATCTATGCAATAACCCTAAGGTCCGTCACTATCGCACACTCACCACACCCGCGCCCTAACCCTAACTCACTTAACCCACCACTAACCCTACATGCACACACACACACACACACACACACACATATATATATATATATATATATATATATATATATATATATATATATATATATATGTATATGTATATATGTATGTATGGATTCACTTCATAATCTCGAAATACTGAAACATCTAATTTCAGTATGTCGAGGCCATGAAACCAAATCCACAAAACACCGAAACTGCAAAACCCCGAGCCAAAACTGCAAATTTCAAAACCCCAAACAAACTGCACACACCACACCACACCACACATACACCAAAACACCCACATCACAATTTAAAATACAAAACTACACACATACACAACCCATACACACATAAGCAGGGGGCAAGCCCCCCTGCACCCCCACACCCCCTACTTATGTATACTCGAGATCGTACATACAAGAAACAAAAGCAAACTCACACATGCACATTCTCCAGTCCCTCACACACACATCAAACATATCAGCACACTCACATGCACTCTACCTCCCACTCAAAACCCTTACAAAACACTCACTTACCTGACATAACACCCAGATCCACACACAGCACTGCTTACCATTAACACACAAACCCGGAAACAACGTAGTATAAGTCCATGACAGCAAATTCGAGATATTCCAATTCACAATTGTGAACTTTCGCTATTTTCAACATTCAGCTTTATAGTTTCAAGATACTGAAATTCGACATTTCAGTATTTCAAGATTATAAAGTGTTCCTGTATGTATGTATGTGTGTGTGTGTGTGTGTGTGTGTGTGTGTGTGTGTGTGTGTGTGTATATATATATATATATATATATATATATATATATATACATATATATATATATATATATATATATATATATATATATATATGTATATATATATATATTCCCCTACTGTTGAATGACAGTGCTGCACGATATGTGTGAGAAAACATCACACATATCTATACGCACACACACACACACACACACACACACACACACACACACACACACACACACACACACATATATATATATATGGCCCTGAAGGTGCCTGGGCTGGGGGCTGAGCAGGAGGAGCATGCAAGCCCTATAATTGCGTACCGAGGGCCTCAAGGTGGTGTAGCATATCCAAACAAATGAAGCCAGCAGCTGTTGGTACCAAAGTACAAATAATTTATTACATAGTGACTGAGAGACAAATCCCTCAGATATCAGATATACAGACCGGTTTCGGCTCAACAGAGCCTTCCTCAGTGAAAAAAATTTTTAAATGTCTGCTCACAAAGGCTCCAAAACAGTATATATATTAGCAAAAACCAATCACAATAAGTAATTAACCAATCATGATTAACAAGTCACAATTGGTCATTGAGACCAGGTGGAAACATTGCCCCAAGTTTTATTATCCATTTCCTCTCCTTAGAAGTCAGCAAATCATGCCACTTTGTTTTATCCTGACATTTACCCTTGATATAATCAATGATGCAAAACATAAAACTAGCTGTAGTATGTTTTAGACTGTGCTTATATAGTGCATTATTACTACGCTTGTTTTTAATGTCACTGATGTGTTCACCAATTCTAAGACGGAATGCCCTAGAGGTCTGGCCAACATAAAACGCAGAACAGGTACAGGTCACCAAATATATAACCCACCCAGAACTGCAGTTGGCCCAAAAATTGATCTCAAAGATGTCAGGTGTGTTCTGACTGCTAAATTCCCCAATACGTGAGACTTTGTTACAAAATTTACAGTGGCCACATGGAAAACATCCAACCACTGGAGCCCCTGTAAAAGTTGATTGAATATAAACTTTGGAATCAGGCAAAGACTTCTTATAGTGACTCAAATGTGACCCGACCCAATAGTGCGTCCCCTTTTGAAGGAAAAAGAACATCTGTCCCTAAGAAAATTATGCAGTCTGTTATCCGCCAAAAGAATATTCCAATGTCTATCGATAATTTTCATAAAGCCTCGAGTATTGCGTCCATAGGAAGTAACTAACCTGAGCGGCTGCTGCAACCCATCTCGGTTATGATCTTTATAACGCAATAAATCAGTTCTATCAAATTTTGAAGCCCACTGTTTAGCCATATAAATTGTCCCTGAACGATACCCCCTATCCTTAAATCTAGCGGCCAAATCATCACTAGTCTTAGCATAAGACCCTTGGTTGGAACAAATTCTCCTAGCTCGTAAAAATTGAGACTTGGGAATATTCCGGATGATATGTTGTGGGTGGAAGCTGGTGGCATGCAATAAAGAATTATACTCTGGAAATTTCCTGAATAGGGTAGTAGAAAGAGTATTGTCCATATTCCTATGAATTTCAACATCCAAAAAAATTATTTTGGACCTGTCAAAACTTATCTTAAATTCAATACCCCATATGTTATTATTAAGATAATCAAGAAATTCCATAAGGTACTTGTCATCAGCCTTCCACACCAACCAACAATCATCCAGATATCGACGCCACATGTCCATTTCACACATGTAGATGTTATGGCTGGCGTCATAAATTATAATCTCCTCGATATATGCCATAAACAAATCTGCATAAATGGGTGCAAAAGATGCACCCATAGCAGTTCCCTTAATTTGCCAAAAGCATTTATTCTGATAATAGAAAATATTACTAGTTAGCACATATTCCGTGAGACAAACCAGAAAGGTATTAAAGCCTGGTTTGTATAAATCAGATCTGACCAACCAATATTCTAATGCTTGTAGGCCTGCCCAGTGTGGAATATTGGTATAGAGGGACGTAATATCAAGGGTACATAATAACCATTCGGGCTCCAATTGGATATCACCAATAATATCCAAAAATTGTGTGGTGTCTTGGATTCGAGCTCTAATCAACCCTAATAAAGGTTTTAAATAAAAAGTCAGATATTCCAATAAGGGTTCCGTCAAGGACCCATGTCCAGAAACAATTGGTCGGCCAGGGGGATTACTAACATTTTTGTGTATTTTGGGAAGCATATAGAGATATTGTTTTTTGGGGGACAACACCATCAATTGTTCCTTGGTAGCCTGTTGGATTATACCCTCCTCTACTGCTGATGTGAGAAACTCATCAATCTTACGCTGTAAATTAGAAGATGGATCCAAAGGCATAGCCATATAATGGTCTCTATTCCCCAGCTGTCTCATAGCCTCCTGATCATAAGAATCTTTATCCTGAATCACCACAGCCCCACCTTTATCTGACTGTGTAATCACCACATTTTTATTTTGAGCTAACTCATCCAAACTACACACTTCATCCTTGGATAAATTGTTGTAAGACAAAGGAAAATCCTTATAGTAATAGTGTAGATCATGTAATACATTCCTTTGAAAAACACCCACCAATTGAGTCATAGGTGGACTAAAAGAAGATTTCTTAAATCTAAACTCATGAGATTTATCACTATCACTATCAGCAAATAACAGTTTTAGATTTAATAATCTACAAAAGTTAACTACATCCAAGGCTAAAGACTGTTCAGGTACAAAAAAACCCGGGACAAAGTTCAATCCTTTATTTAATAATAAACTCTGTGTAGTGGTTAACTCAATAGAAGAAATATTATGAACATTGGAATGGACCATTACTGTGCTGTCATCAGTTTCAGTAATGCCTCCATACTTTGTTTTGTATCCTTTCCTATGTTTCCGCCTCGTCTGTAAGTGCGGCGGAAGGGTGTGACAAATTGTCACGTTTGCATTTGGCAAAGCATCAGACTGGTTCTCCTCAAATTCCCCCTCTGTATTGGATGAATTTTCATCACCTGAAGTAAAATTAGAAGATTCAGAAGTATTCTTAAGAATAGATTTTGGTCTTTTCTTTTTGGGGTAGAAAATCTCTTAATCCCCCTATCATACTCTCCAGGTACCCTAAACGAAACATTTTTGGAGCTTTCAAAAGGTTTCCCCTTTTCATAGTCCCCAACATCTCTAAAAAATTTTTTAATTTTCCTCTCTTTAAGTACCAATTCCATCTTGGAGAGATCTGATGTAAGTTTTTTAATCTGTGTTGAAAAAGAATCACAAGTTTCAAACTTGCTAGCATCAACACATATTGTTTCCAGATCTTTAACCCCTTTCTGTACTTTCCGTTCATAAAAAGCTGTTAAAGCATCAACAAACTTAGAACTAGCCAACTGTTGAACCTGTCCCCAATCTTCCAATAATTTATCATCAATATCAGAGACCAAAGGTTGCACCTTAACTCTAAGGCCCCGTGGGGTGATGTTTTTACGTTGATATGCTTTAAATAAACGTAAGTGCCAGACATTAGTCCTAACCATTCTCATGTTTTTACTGAGTAAACCAAAAAACATATCACATTCACTATTAGATGCACTAGAAGAAGGAACATGTGTAGAACCCAATGGGCCCAAGCCAAAAACCGATAAATCATCCATATCGGATGCTAACCCCTGAATAAGAGGTGATAATGCCATGATTTGAGGCAAAGGACTCGATCACTCAAAAAAATATATATATATGTTCTTTGTAAATAACCACTATTACCATACAACCACCACACCAGCATCAGAGTAACCAGGGGTATCCACCAATACAGTCAACAACACTTCATTGATATAAGGTTTGGACCTGTTCATATACAAAAACAACAAAAAAAACCTAATACCATAAACAGTCATGAAGCACATAATTTTGGGCTTCCCACTGTGTATAGGTTTGATGAATATAAACATTCATTGGTCTATACAAATACAATAAGCAGCCAAAAAATCAAAATAATACACTGCGTATTTGCATAGACAAAATATGTTAAAACGCAATGAACAAATAAGTCCAAAACCCTAATTCAAATATCAGAAAGTAAAATAAAAAAGAACCCCAAAATTTACTGAAATGTGATAGTGAAGTGGTCAAAATAACATATATATATATATATATATATATATATATGTATGTGAACCGAGTCCAATGCACAAAAAATGGTAAGAGTAATCAAAGCAATATAGGCTCAAATAGTAAAGGACCCTGAAACATAAATCATCCAAACACATACCTCCCCTACTTATCCTACCGATTCAATATCAACCCCATCAAATTAAAAAATGATGGATGTAGTATTGAGAATGATTGCCCGACACCATAGACCAAGTGTCCAATCAAAATAACCTGAGTATGACTGAAGAGAACCAAAAAATGCAACATACAACAAGCACAGCATAAAGTCCAAACAACATATGTGCATATATCCTAACAACTTAAAAAGTATGGATAATAACATCTAATGAAAGATTAATACTCAATAACCACTATGAAATAATACACATATGAAAAAAACTACTAAATGTAACATGTACATATTAGAATATAGATTTTCTAAACCCCAAAAAAATATATGGGGAGTCAACCTATTGAGAAAATACACACAGATAAGCAAATTCAACTTTCCCAAAGATACAAAAATAACATACATGCAGGGATAACTATTGCATATAACCTATTGCAAAAATGCGAACACTAAACAAGTTCACCTCTCTGAAGGCCACAATAGTCCAAAGTCCAGTGTTCGATATCCTGAAATCACAAAAACCATACTATATCACGTATATATAAAGCATGGGGTGATCCACAAACAACGGCGAAACATCACCAAATGAGGAAAATCCTAAGTTAGTCCCTGAACATATTTCACAGTCCACGTCAGGAATGATACGCCGAACATCCAGCGATATACCTTTGAAAGACCGCTAGCAAACTAGCGTGAATCTCGGTGCATAAGGCAACAAGCCTCAGGAAACACACCGAAAATCTAACTGTACACCTCCAAAAAACGCTAAAGTCCTGGCTTGGCTCTTCGTGATGATACAGTCACACAAGCTGAAAACAAGCCGGAAATGAAGTGGCGTATATCCGGAAATGCATCCACCGGCAAAAAATCTCCACACAGTGACAACTATGTTGAAAGCCTTCACGAACTGACAAAAACTCACAAAAAATAGCTAGAATAGCTAACGGAAACCAACGGAAGTCCCCAGCATCCAAAACAAGTAACTAAAAGTCCAAAAAGGATGCACGAAAGACCGCTGCACGGCAAAGAACATAACAAATCCAAACAAATGAAGCCAGCTGCTGGCTATTCTAGCTATTTTTTGTGAGTTTTTGTCAGTTCGTGAAGGCTTTCAACATAGTTGTCACTGTGTGGAGATTTTTTGCCAGTGGATGCATTTCCGGATATACGCCACTTCATTTCCGGCTTGTTTTCAGCTTGTGTGACTGTATCATCACGAAGAGCCAAGCTAGGACTTTAGCGTTTTTTGGAGGTGTACAGTCAGATTTTCGGTGTGTTTCCTGAGGCTTGTTGCCTTATGCACCGAGATTCACGCTAGTTTGCTAGCGGTCTTTCAAAGGTATATCGCTGGATGTTCGGCGTATCATTCCTGACGTGGACTGTGAAATATGTTCATGGACTATCTTAGGATTTTCTTCATTTGGTGATGTTTTGCCGTTGTTTGTGGATCGCCCCATGCTTTATACATACGTGATATAGTATGGTTTTTGTGATTTCAGGATATCGAACATTGGACTTTGGACTATTGTGGCCTTGAGAGAGGTGAACTTGTTTAGTGTTCGCATTTTTGCATTTTTGCAATAGGTTATATGCAACAGTTATCCCTGTATGTATGTTATTTTTGTGGCTTTGGGAAAGTTGAATCTGCTTATCTGTGTGTATTTTCTCAATAGGTTGACTCCCCATATATTTTTTTGGGGTTAAGAAAATCTATATTCTAATATGTACATGTTACATTTAGTAGTTTTTTTCATATGTGTATTATTTCATAGTGGTTATTGAATATTAATCTTTCATTAGATGTTATTATCCATACTTTTTAAGTTGTTAGGATATATGCACATATGTTGTTTGGACTTTATGCTGTGCTTGTTGTATGTTGCATTTTCTGGTTCTCTTCAGTCATACTCAGGTTATTTTGATTGGACACTTGGTCTATGGTGTCGGGCAATCATTCTTAATACTACATCCATCATTTTTTAAATTTGATGGGGTTGATATTGAATCGGTAGGATAAGTAGGGGAGGTATGTGTTTGGATGATTTATGTTTCAGGGTCCTTTACTATCTGAGCCTATATTGCTTTGATTACTCTTACCATTTCTTGTGCATTGGACTCGGTTCCCATACATATATATATATATATATATATGTATATATATGTTATTTTGACCACTTCACTATCACATTTCAGTAAATTTTGGGGTTCTTTTTTATTTTCTGATATTTGAATTAGGGTTTTGGACTTATTTGTTCATTGCGTTTTAACATATTTTGTCTATGCAAATACGCAGTGTATTATTTTGATTTTTTGGCTGCTTATTGTATTTGTATAGACCAATGAATGTTTATATTCATCAAACCTATACACAGTGGGAAGCCCAAAATTATGTGCTTCATGACTGTTTATGGTATTAGGTTTTTTTTGTTGTTTTTGTATATGAACAGGTCCAAACCTTATATCAATGAAGTGTTGTTGACTGTATTGGTGGATACCCCTGGTTACTTTGATGCTGGTGTGGTGGTTGTATGGTAATAGTGGTGATTTACAAAGAACATATATATATTTTTTTGAGTGATCGAGTCCTTTGCCTCAAATCATGGCATTATCACCTCTTATTCAGGGGTTAGCATCCGATATGGATGATTTATCGGTTTTTGGCTTGGGCCCATTGGGTTCTACACATGTTCCTTCTTCTAGTGCATCTAATAGTGAATGTGATATGTTTTTTGGTTTACTCAGTAAAAACATGAGAATGGTTAGGACTAATGTCTGGCACTTACGTTTATTTAAAGCATATCAACGTAAAAACATCACCCCACGGGGCCTTAGAGTTAAGGTGCAACCTTTGGTCTCTGATATTGATGATAAATTATTGGAAGATTGGGGACAGGTTCAACAGTTGGCTAGTTCTAAGTTTGTTGATGCTTTAACAGCTTTTTATGAACGGAAAGTACAGAAAGGGGTTAAAGATCTGGAAACAATATGTGTTGATGCTAGCAAGTTTGAAACTTGTGATTCTTTTTCAACACAGATTAAAAACTTACATCAGATCTCTCCAAGATGGAATTGGTACTTAAAGAGAGGAAAATTAAAAATTTTTTAGAGATGTTGGGGACTATGAAAGGGGAAACCTTTTGAAAGCTCTAAAAATGTTTCGTTCAGGGTACCTGGAGAGTATGATAGGGGGATCAAGAGATTTTCCACCCCAAAAAGAAAAAGACCAAAATCTATTCTTAAGAACACTTCTGAATCTTCTAATTTTACTTCAGGTGATGAAAATTCATCCAATACAGAGGGGGAATTTGAGGAGAACCAGTCTGATGCTTTGCCAAATGCAAAACGTGACAATTTGTCACACCCTTCCGCCGCACTTACAGACGAGGGGGGCGGAAACATAGGAAAGGATACGCCAAAACAAAGTATGGAGGCATTACTGAAACTGATGACAGCACAGTAATGGTCCATTCCAATGTTCATAATATTTCTTCTATTGAGTTAACCACTACACAGAGTTTATTATTAAATAAAGGATTGAACTTTGTCCCGGGTTTTTTTGTACCTGAACAGTCTTTAGCCTTGGATGTAGTTAACTTTTGTAGATTATTAAATCTAAAACTGTTATTTGCTGATAGTGATAGTGATAAATCTCATGAGTTTAGATTTAAGAAATCTTCTTTAGTCCACCTATGACTCAATTGGTGGGTGTTTTTCAAAGGAATGTATTACATGATCTACACTATTACTATAAGGATTTTCCTTTGTCTTACAACAATTTATCCAAGGATGAAGTGTGTAGTTTGAATGAGTTAGCTCAAAATAAAAATGTGGTGATTACACAGTCAGATAAAGGTGGGGCTGTGGTGATTCAGGATAAACATTCTTATGATCAGGAGGCTATGAGACAGCTGGGGAATAGAGACCATTATATGGCTATACCTTTGGATCCATCTTCTAATTTACAGCGTAAGATTGATGAGTTTCTCACATCAGCAGTAGAGGAGGGTATAATCCAACAGGCTACCAAGGAACAATTGATGGTGTCGTCCCCCAAAAAACAATATCTCTATATGCTTCCCAAAATACACAAAAATGTTAGTAATCCCCCTGGCCGACCAATTGTTTCTGGACATGGGTCCTTGACGGAACCCTTATCGGAATATCTGACTTTTATTTAAAACCTTTATTAGGGTTGATTAGAGCTCGAATCCAAGACACCACACAATTTTGGATATTATTGGTGATATCCAATTGGAGCCCAAATGGTTATTATGTACCCTTGATATTACGTCCCTCTATACCAATATTCCACACTGGGCAGGCCTACAAGCATTAGAATATTGGTTGGTCAGATTCGATTTATACAAACCAGGCTTTAATACCTTTCTGGTTTGTCTCACGGAATATGTGCTAACTAGTAATATTTTCTATTATCAGAATAAATGCTTTGGCAAATTATGGAACTGCTATGGGTGCATCTTTGCACCCATTTATGCAGATTTGTTTATGGCATATATCGAGGAGATTATAATTTATGACGCCAGCCATAACATCTACATGTGTGAAATGGACATGTGGCCGATATCTGGATGATTGTTGGTTGGTGTGGAAGGCTGATGACAAGTACTAAGATATTATTTCATAGTGGTTATTGAATATTAATCTTTCATTAGATGTTATTATCCATACTTTTTAGTTGTTAGGATATATGCACATATGTTGTTTGGACTTTATGCTGTGCTTGTTGTATGTTGCATTTTCTGGTTCTCTTCAGTCATACTCAGGTTATTTTGATTGGACACTTGGTCTATGGTGTCGGGCAATCATTCTTAATACTACATCCATCATTTTTAAATTTGATGGGGTTGATATTGAATCGGTAGGATAAGTAGGGGAGGTATGTGTTTGGATGATTTATGTTTCAGGGTCCTTTACTATCTGAGCCTATATTGCTTTGATTACTCTTACCATTTCTTGTGCATTGGACTCGGTTCCCATACATATATATATATATATATATATGTATATATATGTTATTTTGACCACTTCACTATCACATTTCAGTAAATTTTGGGGTTCTTTTTTATTTTCTGATATTTGAATTAGGGTTTTGGACTTATTTGTTCATTGCGTTTTAACATATTTTGTCTATGCAAATACGCAGTGTATTATTTTGATTTTTTGGCTGCTTATTGTATTTGTATAGACCAATGAATGTTTATATTCATCAAACCTATACACAGTGGGAAGCCCAAAATTATGTGCTTCATGACTGTTTATGGTATTAGGTTTTGTGTTGTTTTTGTATATGAACAGGTCCAAACCTTATATCAATGAAGTGTTGTTGACTGTATTGGTGGATACCCCTGGTTACTCTGATGCTGGTGTGGTGGTTGTATGGTAATAGTGGTTATTTACAAAGAACATATATATATTTTTTTGAGTGATCGAGTCCTTTGCCTCAAATCATGGCATTATCACCTCTTATTCAGGGGTTAGCATCCGATATGGATGATTTATCGGTTTTTGGCTTGGGCCCATTGGGTTCTACACATGTTCCTTCTTCTAGTGCATCTAATAGTGAATGTGATATGTTTTTTGGTTTACTCAGTAAAAACATGAGAATGGTTAGGACTAATGTCTGGCACTTACGTTTATTTAAAGCATATCAACGTAAAAACATCACCCCACGGGGCCTTAGAGTTAAGGTGCAACCTTTGGTCTCTGATATTGATGATAAATTATTGGAAGATTGGGGACAGGTTCAACAGTTGGCTAGTTCTAAGTTTGTTGATGCTTTAACAGCTTTTTATGAACGGAAAGTACAGAAAGGGGTTAAAGATCTGGAAACAATATGTGTTGATGCTAGCAAGTTTGAAACTTGTGATTCTTTTTCAACACAGATTAAAAAACTTACATCAGATCTCTCCAAGATGGAATTGGTACTTAAAGAGAGGAAAATTAAAAAATTTTTTAGAGATGTTGGGGACTATGAAAAGGGGAAACCTTTTGAAAGCTCCAAAAATGTTTCGTTTAGGGTACCTGGAGAGTATGATAGGGGGATTAAGAGATTTTCTACCCCAAAAAGAAAAAGACCAAAATCTATTCTTAAGAATACTTCTGAATCTTCTAATTTTACTTCAGGTGATGAAAATTCATCCAATACAGAGGGGGAATTTGAGGAGAACCAGTCTGATGCTTTGCCAAATGCAAAACGTGACAATTTGTCACACCCTTCCGCCGCACTTACAGACGAGGGGGGCGGAAACATAGGAAAGGATACGCCAAAACAAAGTATGGAGGCATTACTGAAACTGATGACAGCACAGTAATGGTCCATTCCAATGTTCATAATATTTCTTCTATTGAGTTAACCACTACACAGAGTTTATTATTAAATAAAGGATTGAACTTTGTCCCGGGTTTTTTTGTACCTGAACAGTCTTTAGCCTTGGATGTAGTTAACTTTTGTAGATTATTAAATCTAAAACTGTTATTTGCTGATAGTGATAGTGATAAATCTCATGAGTTTAGATTTAAGAAATCTTCTTTTAGTCCACCTATGACTCAATTGGTGGGTGTTTTTCAAAGGAATGTATTACATGATCTACACTATTACTATAAGGATTTTCCTTTGTCTTACAACAATTTATCCAAGGATGAAGTGTGTAGTTTGAATGAGTTAGCTCAAAATAAAAATGTGGTGATTACACAGTCAGATAAAGGTGGGGCTGTGGTGATTCAGGATAAACATTCTTATGATCAGGAGGCTATGAGACAGCTGGGGAATAGAGACCATTATATGGCTATACCTTTGGATCCATCTTCTAATTTACAGCGTAAGATTGATGAGTTTCTCACATCAGCAGTAGAGGAGGGTATAATCCAACAGGCTACCAAGGAACAATTGATGGTGTCGTCCCCCAAAAAACAATATCTCTATATGCTTCCCAAAATACACAAAAATGTTAGTAATCCCCCTGGCCGACCAATTGTTTCTGGACATGGGTCCTTGACGGAACCCTTATCGGAATATCTGACTTTTTATTTAAAACCTTTATTAGGGTTGATTAGAGCTCGAATCCAAGACACCACACAATTTTTGGATATTATTGGTGATATCCAATTGGAGCCCAAATGGTTATTATGTACCCTTGATATTACGTCCCTCTATACCAATATTCCACACTGGGCAGGCCTACAAGCATTAGAATATTGGTTGGTCAGATCTGATTTATACAAACCAGGCTTTAATACCTTTCTGGTTTGTCTCACGGAATATGTGCTAACTAGTAATATTTTCTATTATCAGAATAAATGCTTTTGGCAAATTAAGGGAACTGCTATGGGTGCATCTTTTGCACCCATTTATGCAGATTTGTTTATGGCATATATCGAGGAGATTATAATTTATGACGCCAGCCATAACATCTACATGTGTGAAATGGACATGTGGCGTCGATATCTGGATGATTGTTGGTTGGGGTGGAAGGCTGATGACAAGTACCTTATGGAATTTCTTGATTATCTTAATAATAATATATGGGGTATTGAATTTAAGATAAGTTTTGACAGGTCCAAAATAATCTTTTTGGATGTTGAAATTCATAGGAATATGGACAATACTCTTTCTACTACCCTATTCAGGAAATTTCCAGAGTATAATTCTTTATTGCATGCCACCAGCTTCCACCCACAACATATCATCCGGAATATTCCCAAGTCTCAATTTTTACGAGCTAGGAGAATTTGTTCCAACCAAGGGTCTTATGCTAAGACTAGTGATGATTTGGCCGCTAGATTTAAGGATAGGGGGTATCGTTCAGGGACAATTTATATGGCTAAACAGTGGGCTTCAAAATTTGATAGAACTGATTTATTGCGTTATAAAGATCATAACCGAGATGGGTTGCAGCAGCCGCTCAGGTTAGTTACTTCCTATGGACGCAATACTCGAGGCTTTATGAAAATTATCGATAGACATTGGAATATTCTTTTGGCGGATAACAGACTGCATAATTTTCTTAGGGACAGATGTTCTTTTTCCTTCAAAAGGGGACGCACTATTGGGTCACATTTGAGTCACTATAAGAAGTCTTTGCCTGATTCCAAAGTTTATATTCAATCAACTTTTACAGGGGCTCCAGTGGTTGGATGTTTTCCATGTGGCCACTGTAAATTTTGTAACAAAGTCTCACGTATTGGGGAATTTAGCAGTCAGAACACACCTGACATCTTTGAGATCAATTTTTGGGCCAACTGCAGTTCTGGGTGGGTTATATATTTGGTGACCTGTACCTGTTCTGCGTTTTATGTTGGCCAGACCTCTAGGGCATTCCGTCTTAGAATTGGTGAACACATCAGTGACATTAAAAACAAGCGTAGTAATAATGCACTATATAAGCACAGTCTAAAACATACTACAGCTAGTTTTATGTTTTGCATCATTGATTATATCAAGGGTAAATGTCAGGATAAAACAAAGTGGCATGATTTGCTGACTTCTAAGGAGAGGAAATGGATAATAAAACTTGGGGCAATGTTTCCACCTGGTCTCAATGACCAATTGTGACTTGTTAATCATGATTGGTTAATTACTTATTGTGATTGGTTTTTGCTAATATATATACTGTTTTGGAGCCTTTGTGAGCAGACATTTAAAATTTTTTTTCACTGAGGAAGGCTCTGTTGAGCCGAAACCGGTCTGTATATCTGATATCTGAGGGATTTGTCTCTCAGTCACTATGTAATAAATTATTTGTACTTTGGTACCAACAGCTGCTGGCTTCATTTGTTTGGATTTGTTATGTTCTTTGCCGTGCAGCGGTCTTTCGTGCATCCTTTTTGGACTTTTGGTGTAGCATATCCCCCAAGTCTCTGTGGAGTTCCCTATGTACCAGACCCTGGACATGACTTCAGGTGACAGAATCCTGTCTGTGTGTACTCCCGGGGAGGGGGGGGGGTGACCAAACACCATCCCCTGAGGTGTTCCACCTGAAGGTAGTGCAGGACCAGCAGATGATGAGGTTCCAGGGTGGGTCCCAGATGTGCTGTGGCCTGGTAACATGGCCAGATGAGATGGGAGAGGTGGTTCTGCTGGGAACTGGCTTCCCAAACATGCTATTGTGTCACAGTTATAGAACATATATGGGTAGTAATAGTCCACATATTCAGGATTATGTCTAACAGCATGCATAGATATTCCCATTAACACAAAACACCAGATTTGGAGCAGTCACATAGCAAACAGAACACATGCATATATGGAACCATAGTGGCCCTTACAATGGCATGCAAGTGACATTGTTCGCAACAAGCCACCAATGTAGTGTTTCAACATGGAACATGACTAGAAACACATTGCACAGTTTGTTGTACAATACGATATCTGTCCCAACAGTAGGTTTGCTGTAAACATACGCGTTGAGTTGTGTGTTCAGATTATTGTTACAGATATGGTGGGGGGCAGACAGAGATGTGAATTGACAACTATTATATCCTTGCAGCATTGGGTCCTCAGACCTTTTTTCCTCTTTATGTCTTTCAGGCACCATGTTAAGAGAGTGCTTGCCAGTCTATTTCCCCCCAGGAGAATGAGGTTATTATACACCACCTGGTGCAGCAATACCACACCCTGTTTGGCCGTACAGTCCATGATCTGCAGGAGAGGACAGCCCTCTGGAACGAGCTCGTCCACAGGGTAAATGATGTCGGCCTGCATAACCGCAGTTATGAGCAGGTCCGACATTGTTGTACTGACCTACTCCACCATCCCCGTCAGCATGCTGCTGCAATTAGGAGGGACCAGCTAGCCACAGAGTGGGGGTCATGCCATCCAGTCCCCCCTGACACATGTGAAGAACTCCACACCAGCCTCGGGGCACCTGCCTGCCCTCAAAGACAAGACCCTGTGGATAGCATTGTGGAGGTGGGTGCTACCCACACAATGGATGAGGAGCGTGCAGCTAAGGCCCAGGGCACATCAGTAGACCACTGTTGCTTATCCATCTGCATCTGTAGAGTTTAGTCATGCATATGTGATATAAAATATATATAGTCTGTTGCTACGTTGTAGTAATAAACAGATGTACATAATCTGTAGTATTGTGGGTTTGTACTGTTGATGTACTGTAATGCTGCTCCCACCCTGTACCAGTGCCACAGGTGTGACTACTGACATCACATCTCTCACACAACTATGTAGGTACCCCTGGTATACTTCTGGGGCAGCAGCCTGTAGCTGGTGAGTATGGTGTTGTTTGTTCAGGTTTGCCAATACACTGGCCATGTTATGGCAATGGTATTTGCCATGCACACATTTAACACACCTACCCATAATGCATGCTGTACATGTTCACTTATTGTTGCTGTTAATTGCACTGCATCAAAGTAGTCACCATGGTGGCATATCTGAAGGGTATGTAAGAGTCCTGCAATATAACTAACAACCTGTCATTGCAAGATGTGTGCACAGAGATGAACATAATGGTGGGACAAATGGCCTACAGTAGGAACATATCTGAAACATCACCCTTATACAGTGCTACAACAGTGTATATACCACTATTACAATGGAAACTATTACAGATCTACACAACGGCATATCACAGTACTGCATTCCACAACCATTACAACCTGTAATTGATCCTAACATGAGCAATGAATGTGTAACATGGAATCCTATGTTAGGACAGCTAATATGGGGAATACATACCTTAACAAACACTGGAAACATATGTATGCATACACTCCAAATAACATATTGTGGAAGCAGCTTTTGAGGTACTGAGGTCAGTCTTCATGAGTATGCACCTTCCAGCAAGTACAGGTCCTCAATGTCACACCAAGAAATGGTCTGCTGTCCAAGATGTTTGTCCATCAGATGTGCCCACTCACCTGCAACAGAGGCAGCCGTGGCTTGCACACATCTTACAAGCCATGGAATGGATCCCATACCCAACAGGTAGCACGCAGGAGTGAGACATGTAGCCTTACCTCACCATTGCATATATCATGGCAAACAGTGCAGACAGTCATGTATGTGACGAGGATCTATGGGACAACATTAATGTAGACAAACAGATGACCATCCAAGACAGCTGACGACACATGTTACAAACTGGTCATGCAGGCTGCCTAGTAACATGCCACAACACTGAGGGAGTTGCAGGAATGTCTAGAAAGTACTGGCTGTGCAGTACCTGTGTCGATAATCACCTGGACTCTGCATAAGTGTGGCCAATGGGTTAGGGTAATCAGATGTGACAGTTGTCCCACAGGAAATATCAGCCAGGGCTATCTACAGGTAGCATATGCATAACTTCAAAAGTCCCCCAAAGGCATGTGTTGCAGTGTGCAATGGTGTACCAAGACCAAGTTGGAAACATACAGGGAGTACCAATTAAGATACATCTGCTGCACAAGCAACACCTCACCCCACCTCAGGTCCACCATCCCGATCTGTACCTTGCTGGTGCCAGTGTACACCTGTATGTTTGCCATTCATTAGCAGGGACTAGGCTGGTACATATGCTGTTATGAATTTGGGACACTGCAAAATGAGAATCATGTGTAGCCCATAGTTGTCGAGCATCTTACAAAAAGGCTGAGGATGAGGAGGGGTGTCATCCTGAAACACAGCAGTGAACTGAAGCAGACATCTAAAGCCGACTAAAAATGACTGTATCTACACACAGTCAAGGTCATGAATTGTGGCAGACATAACCCAGACTCCACAGCAATAGTGAAGGCACTGTGTGACCTCCAAAGGCTGTGCACATGAGTTGTTTTGCAATCTTGCAGAGTTGGGGACATTTGTTGGGCAGAGCGACCAAATACTGGCAAATGCAGATGGACCATGCTAGTATACCCCTTCCAGGAATAGTGACTGCTGTACTACACTTAACAGTC
This sequence comes from Protopterus annectens, assembly GCF_019279795.1. NCBI lineage: Eukaryota > Metazoa > Chordata > Ceratodontiformes > Protopteridae > Protopterus > Protopterus annectens. The sequence goes on along the minus strand of NC_056732.1, from coordinate 983,199,408 downwards.
GGTGCAACAAACCATCATGTTAAGGGTGTGCACAATTATGCAGCCACAAATTGTATGCATCTCAATCAGCATCTGCACAACTAAAACATTTGTTTGATACTGCATTTAATTGCACAGGTCATATGTCACATATCAGGTTTGTGTAATGTTAACATATGCAGTATCGTGGCCCCATAGCATATCAGGGAAGAAGGTGTCATGTCAATAAGGGTGTGCAAACTCCTCATAGCCACAGAAAGGTTTGAAGGTTGTCAGTGTAATTGTATTTTATTGGTCATACATGCACCACTGATGATGAGATCTGCAAATCAAACATCAGGCATTCACTAATGACATCTGTCCGCATATTATCCCAGGTATGTGTGGACAAACACATAGGGGCTGTGAGCATCAGAGCAAACATTACTGACACACATATACACATTCAGCAATGGCATTTACACCTGTGAGGTATGGTGCACAGTACATGCCAGGGTGCTGAACAGGTGCACAGCAACACTGTGTAAATAGGTGCGGTGTGTTCCAGGGGAAGGGGCATCATCTACTAACACAATCCATGCATCACAGAGATTTATAATGTTGGTAACAGGGATTGACTATAACTGCAGTGCATGTTGTTGAGTGCCATATGTCATACATGTTGACAGATGGGTAATGAGATGTCTGTGTGTAATATCTTTGTGCAACCTCACCTGTACGTGTGTGTGTGTGTGTGTGTGTGTGTGTGTGTGTGTGTGTGTGTGTGTGTGTGTGTGTGTGTGTGTACAGTTAAGCAATGATGTACAGGTCTTAAAGTGCATTTCTTGTCTTCCCCTCACAGGTGGCGAGGTGGATCAGGGTCTCTCCTGCAGGCAAACTGATGTTAGTTTCCATACAGACACTGACAATGATGATAGAGGTGTTGAGGTACAGGCAGGGTTGTCAGCGGCTGAAGCTGCACCATCGTTTGACATCCCACTGTTATCGACCCCATCCCCGCACACAGTCACATTGCCTATACATACCCCATCACCAGTGGCCATAGATGAGGGACAGTTGGAGGGTGGTGACATGGGACAAGACAGTGTGGTGTCTATGGCACATGTGTCTGTACACAGCAGCCATAGCTTAATGCCCAGTGAGGTACAGCACAGGCAGATGTACAGGGGTGCCCATAGGAGGGTTGCTGGTCATCATGGCCCTGGCAGAAGTGCCACATTTGGTGTCACCAGATGCATGCTTCAGGCCATCATGGAGGCGCAGGCACATATGGAATGGTATACCAGACAGGGTCTGAGGCTGCAGAGGGCTACTCATTCTGCCATTATTGACAACATCCGTGATCTTGTGCCCACCGTTATTTTGCAGAAGTCCTGGATAGATGGTTGGCTGAGATGGTGGGAATCCTCAACCATGGAATGTCTGCGCTTGAGCATATGGTGGGAGTAGTGAAATGGCCATGTGGATGTAGGCCAGCAAAACCAACAGCTGGAGGTCGAGGTAGACATGCAAGAAGTCAGAGGCACTCCCATAGTGGCAGTACCAGCCCCAGCACTGCAGGGGTGGCGCTGTCCATACCACAACATAGTAGGCCACATGCACGTGCCCCTGGCTGGTCCCAAGAGGGACCCAGATCCAGCGGACATATGTCATCATTAGGGGAGAGTACCATATGATGGCTTGCACCTGGTGGTGCCCGTGGAACCCCTCTCAGGCACAGTTCTCATGTCCATGGCCAGAGATGGTGAACTGCATACCCTGCCAGGTATGATCTGCAGTTGTCCAACAAAACCCTGTATAGGGCAGCCACATGGCAGAACTGCGTGCATGCATACACACACACATCACCAACACAGCTAGGGCAACCCCATACCTACACACACCACATCACAACAGCCCAATTAATAATGAAACCCCCTAACACACACACATGATGTCAAACAAATGTCTCAGCCTAGGTCTCTGGCAAACCCACAACACACCCTGTGCATATGATGATACCTGTGTCACATTCCAGTCATCCATAACATCGATGCAGGGACAAGCTAATATGGTTCTGATGCACAGGACGACTGTACTATGGTGTACCAATGTAATTCTGTGTAGCATGTTTTCAGTACTAAAGTTTAATACTTACATGTCAGGATGTGTAGCTTTCCAGCCATGATGCATTATAGCTGTTATTAACACTGAGTGATTGTGGTCTGCATAATGTATTCAGTTTGTGTTGTAGATGTCCATGTGTCAGCAGGATGTTGGTCTGCTGTTGTTTCCTACAAGGGGTATGGCATAGTGGTGACACCTTGACTGTGCCATATCCCGGGTACAGCTGAACACAAGTCACAGGTCTGTATAACAATTACTGCATGTACCACAAGCCTGACAGGTCTGAGGGTGTAGCCCTTCTACAGTGGACAATGGTAAGTGTACTGGGTGGTACACACCACATGTTTGTGTATAACACACACACACACACACACACACACACACACACACACACACACACACACACACACACACACACACACACACACACACACACAGGGGCTTTGGTGTTGATGCAATACACAGAGAATACTGTACAAATGGATGTATGTACTTTTGCAAGGAACCCATTTTAGCCTATGTAATTCCACCAAGACAGAATAGGCACAACATCACATTGGGAAATAATCAGTCTGATAGTTTAATGTCATGACGATGGTACTGGCAGGTTATATGTCCCCTTCCCAAATGTAGTGCAGTCTTCAACTTGGTAAACATAGGTGTGCTGGTGTGGGTAGCACACCCCTACCATTTGAAGGGTGTGGGGTGGTGTAGAACCACAGATAGTGTGATTGACAACTACTTAACCTGTTTGTTACATTCATTAATGGTGATGTCACAGTAAGTGGGTATAAATAGAGGAACATGGGAATATTCATTGATTCTGATGAAATCCCTATAGGAGGGAAGAAAGTGCTCAATCAGTTGGACTTTTTAATTTTTTTGTGTGAAGAATAAAATATCAAGTGTTTTTACATCTCAGCAGTGACAACTTTTAATTATAGTGGACTTAGCACTGTCGGGCTAGTTTTTTTATTACTTAACCTGTTAACATGAACCATACAGTATTAGAGCCAACTAAGTGGGGGGATACACTCAACAATAACCACAATTATGGTGGCTATGTCCACAAGATTCACACCCAGCTATATATACCAACCCCAGTATCACTGTACAGCATACAGCAGGGAAGAGGGCATTTACACATCTCCTATTAGTTGTGATGGAATGAATTTCCACAGGATGATACCTGCCAATCAGTTCTCAGACAGATGACCTCCTGGGATATGTATATTCTGCAAACTGAATTAGATCCCTTCACATACACACACACATATACTCTTACTTGGCAACACTGGGACTAGAACCCCTACCTAGGTAAGTAATTCTACTAATGTGTGTGGCCTTAATTGCACACACCACACAGCTTTTAGGATAAGGTGTATTCCAGGTTACATTTAAGTGAAGAATATCACCAGACCTTGTACAGTATGGTAATGAGGGATGTACTGGCTGTTTATGAACAATACATAGTGTGACATACTGTCATATACACATTGCCAAACACATAACAGTCATACACACATCTGAGAGACCTGGGTGTATCAGTGCTAACTACCTTGTCAGTGTGTCCATTCTGTTACAGATAAGTTGCATACAGCACATGCATCACTGGGCTGGATGGTGTAATCAGTTACCTGTTTGGTTGATGGTCACAGTGGTCCCCATACAGTGGACCTTGGGACATGTACTGGGGGTACCATAGTGTAAAGACAGTATACCCAGCACCCACACCCCACACTGGATATTGTTCTCACTGAAACCCATGATAATACTCTGACATACCCACCATCACACATTGACCAGGACTGCAATACAACCCCTTGTCTATCTCAAGAGTGCTACTACAGGGATATGCATCTATTGCACATGCCACAGGGATAGTAGGGTGATGCATTGTCATGCCTCTCCTATAGTCAGCAACATTGCTATCCCTTATACAGTGTGGCAAGGTGTATTGTATTAGGAGAATGTGGCCTCAGAATGCTGTATCCTACAAATATACACACTGGCACACATACACACACTTGCCAAAACTCAGAGGGTAACCCATGCCTATCTACCCATTTGTACAACAGTGTTGCGCTGGTACTGCAAGGTCCAGTTAGCCCATAGGGTGAAGAATGTAACAAGGTACATGTAATGTCCATTACAGCAGCAGCCATATCTAACTATGGCAATGGGTGGGTGGGTGTGGAGGGCCTCAGGGTATTATCAACTACAGGTCTACAAACACACAGACACTGTTATTCTCAGTAATGCACACTGACACATTTGTCAGTACTGGAGTCCATAGGTGCAGGTATTCATAAGTCTGTACCAGGATATTGTCCATGGAGAGATGGAAAGAGTAGGGGATGTGTGTATAGTGGTATCAGGCAGCAGGCCATCTATCAACTGATGCCATGGGAGTAATCCTCAGGGTGAGAGTTAAATGCAACATCCAATTATCTGGTTGCCTCTTGCAGAGGGCCAGTGATGTGCTCCAGTTGACACGTATGCAACATGTATTACATAACATGGTCAGTGTCTGTCTTAGAGACCTGTACCCAAGCATGTTTTGTTGACTTTGGTAGTGTAGTTGAGGTATCCATGGCATGTGGTGTGTACAAGGTGGGGATTCCTAGCTGTGACATTCATAACACAGCTGGGCAGACATGTCAGTTTCACTCAAGCATAGATTGCCTGTAAGCAGCCAAGATGGATATCTGACATCTGCACATCTGTACAGAGGACAGACAGACATCAGCTACCCAACTGGTTATGCATTAGGATGACTGTGTTGACAGACAGACATCTGACACTGATAGGTATGCCATTACTACATGACAGCAGCCTTCAATGACATGTCCTATACACACAGTAGTCTACAGTTAATATCCACATGTCAGGTCAATATCCAGTAGTAAATATTTATTGACACAAAGCTCACACACCAAGAACACGACAGTGAGGACTAAGAGTCCATCTTTGCATGCAGGGGTGTTTGGTTCCAATACTGCAATCTGCAATCTACTCTTACTTGGGAAAGCACTGTCAACAGTAGTAACGTAATGATACACTACTTGCCAGTGTCACTGCATATAACCTGGGATACTCCCCATGTATGTTACACATTCAAATGGAAAAGAGTGTTGTACAAACCATATATACTCAGGTGTCCCAGACAGTAGACTCACACCCCTTGCTACTGTAATGACAGCACACAGACACATGTTATGTACATTGAATTAAATACACTTATTAAAAATGTCATTATCTTGCTATTTTATCAGACTGGAATGTGATCAAGCTGCTCAAAACTGCCTTAACCACTCTGTATCACATAGCCCTTGTTCTGCCTAGCAACAAACTAAACAGCCCTTGGAGGTCTTGAACCGAGGATCCGGTACACTATATTCACACCACTTCACCACTACGCCATCCCAATGGTGAAAATAGTTGCTGTTTTTTCCAATATATCTGTCAATACACATACTGAATAGTAGTAGTGAACAACTGCTTTGACTTCTACAATTGTGTAGTACTTGTTAGTGATATAAGTGTTGAATCAAGCATGTTGTTGTATCCACATATCAGATAAATATGGTGTGTGATACATCTGGGAAGGTATATGCAGCAGTGATGTTTACACATAACAAGGATATGTATAAATATATATGTGTATGTATGAATGTATATAATATATGTGTATATATATATATCTATATATATATATATATATATATAATATATATATATATATATATATATATATATATATATATATATATATGTATATATATATATATATATATATGTGTGTGTGTATGTATATGTATATATATGTACTGGAAAATATGAGGGTTCAACCAAACACCCTAATAATGGGCGACTTCAACTACCCCACCATTAACTGGGAAAACTACTCATGTACCAACTCCTTAGTGCAACGCTTTCTGGAATTCATAAACTCCAATGCCCTAGATCAACTTATCCACACCCCCACCAGGGGCAACAATATCCTAGACCTAGTCATTACCAACATGGGTGACTGGTGTTCCACACCTGAAGTCAACTCCTCATTAGTCTGATCCGACCATAAGCTAATCACCCTTGATATCCACATCCTACCCCCACCCCCCATTAAGGAAACCACAGTAAAAGATTTCTCCAATGCCAACTTCATGCTTCTTAAGACAGAAGTAGTGAACTTCATGACACCCATGCAGATGGACAATACAGTTACAACTGCTGAATCATACACAAATGCACTCTATAAGCACTTGCATGAGTGCATGGATCGTGCTATCCCAAACAGAACCAAGATGCTATCCTCCAAAAAAAGGAAGCCAATCTGGTGGTCCCCTGCCATAAACAAACTGTACAACAGAAGGAAGAAACTGTTGCAAAAGAGAGTAAAATCCCATGAGTGGAGGAGCTCCCTGGTCAGCCTCAGTAAGAAGCTGAGATCCCTTATAAGATCCTCCATAGCTAGCTACGAAAATAAATTCACCACTAATTCCAAGGACAACCACAAAGCATTCTATAGCTATGTCAAGAATCTCAATGGCAACACCCAGATCTGCTCTGAGTTACAGCACAAAGGCACAAAAATTACAGAACCAACTGATATTGCCAACATCCTGGCAGATAGGTTCAGTGCTAACTTAACCCCCCAACACCCTAAAGGGCCCATATCTATACAGGAAGAATGCAGAGTCCCTGTAATCACAACTACGCAGGTGAAAGCTGCACTCTCTAAAGCCAAAAACACAACATCCATGGGACCGGACAACATCCCAGGCTGCGTTTTACACAAACTTCAGAATGAACTGGCTCCCCACTTAAGCACCATGTTCAATAATAGCCTCGCATCAGGCTTTGTGCCCATTGAATGGCACACAGCAACAGTTATTCCGCTCCACAAAGGGGGAGCCACCACTGATCCCAGGAACTATAGACCTATTAGCCTGATGAACCTGGTCTGCAAAGCCATGGAATGTATCATCATGGAACTCATAAACAAAGACATTGGTAACCTCCAAACTCTGGATCCCATCCATTTCGGGTTTGTGAAAGGCAGATCATGCCTCCTGAACCTGATCGACTTCTTTGAGGCAGTCACCAAAGCTGTAGATGAGGGTAAGGTGGTTCACACAGCCTATCTTGACCTCGCCAAGGCTTTCGACACCATCCCCCATTCTGGAATTATAGCTAAACTCAATAAACTAGGCATAAATCCCTACATCACAAGATGGGTTGCCAACTGGCTCACTGACAGAACCCACACTGTAAAAGTTGCAGACTCCAAATCTGACCTCAAACCAGTGACAAGTGGAGTACCACAGGGTTCCGTCCTGGGACCGCTCCTGTTTGATATCTACTTCTCTGAAGTACAGGCTAACACAGAAGGCCTCTGGCTAATGAAGTTCGCAGATGACTGCAAACTAGGAGCCATAGTCAAGTCCCCAAATGATGTGAACATCCTACAGAAGGGCCTCTCTGAGACAGATGCCTGGTGTCAGAGCCATGGCCTCAAGCTCAATGCTAAAAAGTGCAATGTCATCCCCTTTGGTAAAAACTCTGTACCCATGAACTACCACATAGGCAGCAATCTACTTAACACCAAGTGCGTGATAAGAGACCTTGGGACCCAGGTGGACAGTAGTCTCTCCTTTGATAGTCACATCGCCACAGTAGTCAGGAAGTCCTTCTATGTGGCACACCTCATCATAAAATGATTCTCATCCAGGAAAAAAAGAGGTCATCATTCCCCTCTACTTGACACTCATTAGACCCACTATAGAGTACAATGCCCCTTTTGGAATGTACCTCACAAGACATCTGCAGCAGCTGGAAAGGCCACAGAAGTATCTCACAAAGAGGATTACTGGACTCAAACAAATGCCCTACACTGACCGCCTCAAAAAACTCCAGCTTTACTCCATAGCATATTGCCTACTCAGATGTGATCTCTGCCTAACATATAAAGTTATGTCAAACCCAGAGCTGTTGGACATGCTACACCTAAAGAAATACCAATCCCTCCGAGCTACATGCTCTAGGGACCTAAACCTTGCCACCACAATAAACAGGACATGCTGGAGGGATAGAGTCCTATCCCAGAGACTTCCCATACTCTGGAACAGGCTACCCATCTATGTCAAGCAAAGTTCTTCATAAGCACTCTTCAAGAAAATCTTGATGAGTGGACGGGAAATAGGAAATACACCCCGGGGATCACTTCTGTGTCTCTGCTCGACAGTGGCACAGGGAAATAACTTTATTGGGTGGTGTAAGCCAGGGAACCTTGTTGGCTAGGCTTACATAGGCCCTTGGGCCAATAGCCTAGTACCTACCTATGAACAGGCAGACTGCACAACACTGGCCTACATTTCTTATGGGGGAATACACATGTACTTGCAAATATAGCAGGCTCTACAGGCATGTAACAGCATGGAGTAACAGACACCTATGTGAAAGTGCATACCCACAACCAATCTGAACACAGCCCACACCTATGTGAAAGTGCATACCCACAACCAATCTGAACACAGCCCTAGTCACATATGGTAAGCGTACTTAATATTACAGTATATGGACTGTGTGAACAACACCATCCTCATATGTGCCACTCGCACACTAACCCTACATATACTGGGCCAATACACAGTGTATTCCAGTGCCTGACTGTGGTATGGGACATGTGTCAGTCTGGACCTACAAACATGTATGCTGATTGGGTACCATACACTGCAGCAGCATGCAACATCACATAGAAGAGGACCAAGAACAATTACATCGACCACAGTCTGTACACAGGCCAAGGTACATATTCACATTATACACTTTGTCAACAATCACCATAAGTACACATACATCACTACTGTACATACTACAACAGAATGTCCAGGTTTTGTCCTCAAATATAAGGCCTACTATACATAACATGTCTAGAAGTCTGATATCTCACTGGCTTGTTATCAGGTATGATGTCAGTAAATAATGATGTACTGAACATATGCACCTCTTACTGCATGACTTATGTACAAAGGCTGACAGAGTTGTGGCTGGAGGCACTAACACAGGGCCATTATTGACATGTTGCTGTGATAAACCCATATATTTACTGGTGTAACAGGGTTTGTTGTGACATATGCCTTCTGAAGGATATGAAGTCAGTAACTCACATGACTGTCACCATGTACTGACTGCAATCATCAGAGTATGTCCAGTGGCGGCTGGTGACTTCAAATCAAAGGGGGGCTGCAGGAGACAGCTGAATGGGTGGGGTCAAGGGGAAGGGGTGTGGCCAACTAGAAAGGGGAGGAGCTATGCTCAAAACCACAAAAACTAACTTTAATTAAATACGCTGCCCTGGGTGGCAAACCATCATTATGAGAGTCCAATCAAGACAAAAAATAAGTGTAGAAGAATAAAAATATTTCAATGCATTGGCTGCATGACAGCTTACTTAATATCTAGATGGAAACAAAAGGTTGTGAGACATGAAAAAATAAATTACTTTTTAAATACATTACTGGAATGCCAGTCAAAATCAAGTACAAGAAAAACCAGAAGCACTCAACTCAAACCACTTCTCCTTGCACTGCAGTTCTAATTATAATTTATATTCAGCTTTATTAAAGTACCAAGTAACATGCTGAAAGTAGAAATCTCTGTGATGCCCCCACTTGTAAAATGTTTCTTATCCAAAAAGACCTGCTGCCTGACAACTATCTACTTGTTTCATGGGGAAAACATGTAAGTAAAAAATGAAAAGCAAACAAGAAACAAGCTCAAGATACATTGCTTAAAGGATTACTGTACAGGTTATGGACCACACATGATCATTGGCATTCTGTTTAGTTTACGGGTAAAGTCTGTAGAGATGACTGGAAGTCTCCAACAAGTGTAATGAGCTTTTTAAAATAATGGAATCCTGTCCTTTAATACCCAAGGCTTATACATTATCTAGTCAAGTATTCTCTGCATGGCAACAACAGAAAGGCTTTCAATGTTGGCAATTCTTTAACAGTATGCTTATTAAAGCTTACTTGCATCTTACGATCTCAGATAAGCTTACCTTATGGTCATTAAAGCATTGCTACTTAAACACAGAGCAACAGGCACTTTGAGTAATAAGCATAAATCAACAGTACAAAAATATGACAGAAACCAGACCTTTCTGCAAAATCAAGGACAGATGAAAAGCCACTGTAGTACTTGTGTTTACCTTGGATGGGGGGGACACACTGCACATTTACACTGCATAACTACTCCTTGCCTTGCTTGGACACATCCAGAGTCACTACATGGTGGAGTGGGGTGCAACAAGTATGTCACAACTTGAAATGTCTCTGGCTGACTGTGATGGCCCTGACACATTTGTCATACCTCCCAACCTCAGAGCAAGAAATCTGGACAAAGCCATACACAGAAGTGGGACAAATGCCCAAAAATAAGGACAATGTTTAAATATTGCTCTAATAAACTTAGAAAGATAATAGAATAGGTCTTGCATTAGTATGACTTTTCCGAAGGGTATAAAATCTGAAACTCAAATGTCTGTCATTATTTTCTAACTTCAGTCTTTAGTGATTTGTCACTAATTTGCCAAAAAACACAATTTTATGAAAAATGGACCAAATGTGATGCAAAAATATAAAATAGCCACACAATACAGCTGGGAACCTGTCAAAGAAGGGAAACTTTAATATTAGTACTGCTAACTTGAGCAGATGACAAAATAAAAGAATCTACATGCATTTCAAGTAATCTATAACTGTGATTATTACAGTTATTTCTTAATTGTAAACCCTCCGTGTTTTCTTCCAAAATTGCTATTTTGCGGAGGGATTATTAGGGGGAAGAGCAACATTTTGAGCGAAAATCGGGGACAGTTGAGAGGTTGGCTATGCCTAATTCTATAAAGCAATTTATTTGCATGTACCTCTCAACCTGTTAATGCAGTAAATCTGAACAAGGCCAAATATATTGGGGGAACATATAAACAGTACTAAAAATTGCTCTTGTATAAATTGAGACAGTTGATAGAATAACAGTTCTTACTTTAGCATGCATTTTTCTGAAGGTTATGAAGTCTGAAACTCAGTGTATCATTATTTAGTGACTTAATTTCTAAATGATTTGCCAGAAAACTACAAATTTTATGAAGAACAAACCAAAAATAAGAAGCAAAAATCTATTCATTCTTTGAAAATCTGGACAGTTGGGAGGTATAGTTCAGCTGGGCCTGTCTGAGTTTACTGCCCTTCCCCCCTGACAAAATTATGGTTAAATGGAGCCTCTGCAGCCATTCCAATGAACCATTATACTTGGCTATTTCACTCCATTTACCATAAACACTAATGTGCATACTGCTTTACTTCTATGATGAGTTGGACTTCATTTGAAAGTTTTATTTTGCATTTTACAGCACAAACACTAAGTCATCTACTAAACAAAGCAATGCAGTCTCACAATGAAAACTTAGCATTAAAACTTCTCTGCCCTTGAAACTCACATTCATTGAAACAGTATTGAAACCCACATTCAAAGAAAATACATTTTGCCAGTGGCAGATAAAGATTAATTTTGGGCTGTTTTCAAATCATAGGCCCCTTGCATATGAAACATACATGTGCTCTTTGATACACCTTCCTCATTGTACTAAATTATATTCCTTGTACAATATATTACAGTTGTTAGAGGGCATTTTAAATTTGTTTTGAACATTTTTCCAGTAAGCAATGAAACAAAATGCATGCACCCATAATGACAAAACTGCCCAGTTCAGAACATTTATCATAAAAGTCTACTCAGACATCCACAGTCCACCATTATCAGTAAATATGCACAATTCTACAGTCCACCATTATCAGTAAATATGCACAATTCTACAGTCCACCATTATCAGTAAATATGCACAATTCTACAGTCCACCATTATCAGTAAATATGCACTATTCTACAGTCCATTATCAGTAAATATACACTATTCTACAGTCCATTATCAGTAAATATGCACTATCTCTGAAGAAGTAAAAGTCATCTAAATAATTCCACATTAAAGAAATCTGTAACTAATGAAGAGGTTGCTGCTAGCAAACACCTTTATATTTCATGGTTTCATCGAAAAATAAAGTGTCTGTTGCCCCTCAGGAATAAATTGCCTATATTACATTAAAAAAATGATAAGCTAGTAATATTGCAAGAGGAAATGGATGGTAAATAACGGACTCATAGTTAGTATCTTCACCAAGGAGAACATTCTCAGTACGGCAGCATCCACCCCTTGTGGGAGCAGAACCCACAGCCTTCTGCATCAAAAACAAGTACACAACCTGTTGTGCTGTTAACAAGGAAAACCAGCTTCACTTAAGCAACACTAAACTTCTGTTCCCCTGCAGCTCTCATCTCCTTGTAAAATCTACTCAATACTCAACTTTGCAGCACAAGAAAACTGGAAAAAGCCAAAATGTATTGGGGGGGGGCGTCAAACGCCCAAAAACCAGGGACACAAACATTGCTTGTATAATCTTGGAAAGTTGCTAGAACCATACATTTTACTGCCAAGCTCCCTGTGCAAAACAGTCAGAGTAACATACCACTACACCAAATCAGCTGCTTTGTAAAAGAGGAAGACTGAAACTTAAATGGCTATCATTTAGTGAATTCAGTTCTCACCATAGCTGTCAACCTCTTAGTACAAAACACCTGGACAAACCCAGTAATGAGGGAATACAGCCCTCAAACATTCAGTGAATTCAGTTCTTGCCATAGCTGTCAACCTTAGCACAAAAACATGGACGAAGCCAATAATGGGGGAATACAGTCCCAAAAATAGGGACAAATTTCAAATATTCATCTTATAAACTTAGAAAATTGCTAGAATAAAAGGTTGTGTTACGGTTGTGTTACTATGTATTTTCTGAAGAACATGAAGTCTGAAATTCAAATGCCTGTCAATTTTACTGCTGACAGAATAAAAACAATTTTCAGCAGAGACCCAGGGAGAAATACTGCAGATACGTCTTTGTAAAATGACAGGGCACCAGAGCAAATCCACACAAACACAGGGAGGAGATGCAGACTCCACACAGAAGGCACCCCAGCCAAGAATCAAACCAGAAAACCTATAGCTGTGAGGCAACAATACTACCACTGCACCGTCAAATATGTAAGGCACTAAACATTCAGAAACCTGAAGTCTGAAATTCAAATGCCTGTCAATTTTATTTAACATTTGTTAATCAGGACAGTCTGACTTGGAACAAAAAAAAATTTCAGCAGAGGCCCAGGAAGAAATAATGCAGACATGTCTTTGTAACATGGGAGGACACAAAAGCAAACCCACACAAACACAGGGAGAAGATAAAGACCCCACAAAGAAGGCACCCCAGCCAAGAAGCAAACCAGAGAACCTGCAGCTGTGAGGCAACAATGCTACCACTGCACCATCAAATATCAAGCATTGCAACATTTACAAACCACAGATATTATGAGGAACAGATCAGATCAAATATGAGGCAAAAATCTGCAGTTTTTTTTTTACAAATGGTAGTGGGTAGGGAATTCAGGTCTTTAACACCTGCATACAAGGTACAGGGTTCAAGCCTGAGGTATTCCCTACCACTCACACACACACACACACACACACACACACACACCTGTAGTAGCAAACCATAAAAACTAAATATACTGCACTGGGTGCCAAACAGTCGTCATGAGAGTCCAATCAAGACAAAATGAAGTGTAGAAGAATAAAAATATTTCATTGCATTGGCTGCATGACAGCTTAATATCTAGATGGAAACAAAAAAGGTTGTGAGGCATGAAAAAATAAATTACTTTTTTTTAAATACATTAATGGAATGCCAGTCAAAATCAAGTATAAGAAAAACAAGCAGCACTCAACTCAAACCACTTCTTGCACTGCAGTTCTAATTATAATTTATATTCAGCTTTATTAAAGTAACAAGTAATATGCTGAAAGTAGAAATCTCTGATGCCCCCACTTGTAAAAATGTTCCTTATCCAAAAAAAGACCTGCTGCCTGACATCTACTTGTTTCATGTGGAAAACATGATCAAAGTAAAAAATGAAAAGCAAACAAGAAATAAGCTCAAGATACATTGCTTAAAAGGATTACTGTACAGGTTATGGACCACACGATTGGCATTCGGTTTACGGGTAAAGTCTGCAGAGATGACTGGAAGTCTCCAAGTGTAATGAGACTCTTAAAATAATGTAATTCTGTCCTTTATTACAAATACTGGCATATGCATTTCAATACCCAAGGCTTATACATTATCTAGTTAAGTATTCTCTACATGGCAACAGAAAGGCTTTCAATGTTGGCAATTCTTTAACAGTATGCTTATTAAAGCTTACTTGCATCTTGCAATCTCAGCCAAGCTTACCTGATAGTCATTAAAGTATTGCTACTTAAACACAGAGCAACAGGCACTTTGAATAATAAGTATAAATCAACAGTACAAAAAATATGACAGAAACCAGACCATTCTGTAAAAATCAGGGACAGATGAAAAGCCACTCTAGTACTTGTGTCTACCTTGGATGGGTGGGATTCTATGCACATTTACACTGCATAACTACTCCTTGCCTTGCTTCGACACATCCAGAGTCACTACATGGGGGAGTGGGGGTGTAACAAGTATGTCACAGTTTGAAATGTCTCTGGCTGACTTGTGATGGCCCTGACACATTTGTCATACCTCTCAACCTCAGAGCAAGAAATCTGGACAAAGCCATACAAAGAAATGGGACAAAGGCCCAAAAATAAGGACAATTTTTAAAATATTGCTCTTATAAACTTAGAAAGCTAATAGAGGTCTTGCATTAATATGGATTTTCTGAATGGTATGAAATCTGAAACTCAAATGTCTGTCATTATTTTCTAACTTCAGTCTTTAATTGTCACTAATTTGCAAAAAAAAACACAATTTTATGAAAAATGGACCAAAAATGTGATGTAAAAATATAAAATAGCAACACAATACAGCTGGGAACCTGTCAAAGAAGGGACACTTTAATATTAGTACTGCTAACTTGAGCAGCTGACAAAATAAAATAATCTACATGCATTTCTGAAATAAAAGTAATCTGATTATTGCAGTCATTTCTTAATTATAAACCCTCCATGTTTTCTTCCAAAATTGCTATTTTGCGGAGGGATCATTAGGGGAAGAGCAACATTTTGAGTCAAAATCAGGGACAGTTCAGAGGTTTGGCTATGCCTAATTCTATAAAGCAATTTATTTGCATGTACCTCTCAACCTGTTAATGCAATAAATCTGGACAAGGCCAAATATATTGGGGGAACATATAAACAGTACTAAAAATTGCTCTTCTATAAACTGGGACAGTTGATAGAACAGGTCTTACTTTAGCATGCATTTTTCTGAAGGTTATGAAGTCTGAAACTAGTGTGTCATTATTTAGTGACTTAATTCCTAAATGATTTGCCAGAAAACCACAAATGTTATGAGGAACAAACCAAAAATAAGAAGTAAAAAATCTATTCATTCTTTGAAAATCTGGACAGTTGGGAGGTATAGTTCAGCTGGGGCTGTCTAAGTTTGCCGCCCTTCCCCCTCACAAAACCATGGTCGAATGGAGCCTCCCTGCAGCCATTCCAATGATCCATTACTTTGCTATTTCACTCCATTCACCATCAACACTAATGTGCATACTAATTTACTTCTATGATGATTTGAACTTCATTTGAAAGTTTTATTTTGCATTTTACAACAGAAACACTAAGACATCTGCTAAACAAACTTGGCATTAAAACTTCTCTACCCTTGAAACTCACATTCATTGAAACAACATTAAAACCCACATACAAAGAAAATATATTTTACCCGTGGCAGATAAAAATTAATTCTGGGCTGTTTTCAAATCATAGGCCCCTTGCATATGAAACATACATGTGCTCTTTGATACACCTTCCTATTGCTTTGAACATTTTTCCAGTAAACAATGAAACAAAACTGTCCAATTTAGAACATTTCCATCATAAAAGTCTACTCAAACTTCTACAGTCCACTATTATCAGTAAATATGCACAATTCTACAGTCCACCATTATCAGTAAATATGCACAATCTCTGAAGTAGTAAAAAAGTCATCTAAATAATTCCACGTTAAATAAATCTGTAATGAAGAGGTTGGTGCTAGCAATCACCTTTATATTTCATAGTTTCATCGAAAAATAAAGTGTCTGATGCCCCTGAGGAATAAATTGCCTAAATTACATTAAAAATAAGCTAGTAATATTGCAATAGGAAATGGATGACAAACTGATAACAGGCTCATAGTTAGTATCTTAATTTTCAGTACGGCAGCATTCACCCTTTATGGGAGTAGAACCAACAACCTTCTGCATCAAAAGCAAGTACACAACCTTTTTTGCTATTAGCAATGTGAGCTGACTTAGTATAATCAGCACTAAACTTCTCTTCCCTTGCAGCTCTCAGCTCCTTGTAAAATCTACTCAATACTCAACTGCATCTCAACTTCGCAGCACAAGAAGTCTGGAAAAAGCCACATTTATTGGGGTGGGTCAAAAGGACAAAAACCAGGGACACATTAAACATTGCTTGTATAATCTTGGAAAGCTGCTAGAATAAAATGCTGTGTTACCACCATACATTTTACTGCCAAGGTCCTTGTGCAAAAGAGTCAGAACAACATACCACTATGCCAAATCACCTGCTTTGTGAAAGAAAAATGCTGTGTTACCACCGTACATTTTACTGCCAAGGTCCCTGTGCAAAACAGTCAAGAGCAACATACCACTATGCCAAATCAGCTGCTTTGTGAAAGAGAGGAAGACTGAAACTTAAATGGCTATCATTTAATGAATTCAGTTCTCACCATAGCTGTCAACCTCTTAGCACAAAACACATGGACAAACCCAGTAATGAGGGAATACAGCCCTCAAACATATTCAGTGAATTCAGTTCTTGCCATAGCTGTCAACCTTAGCACAAAAAACCTGGACAAAGCCACTAACAGGGTATTACAGTTCCAAAAATAAGGACAAATTTTAAATAACCATCTTATAAACTTAAAAAATTGCTATAATAAAAGGTTGCGTTACTATATATTTATTGCTAGAATAAAACGTTGTTTTGCTATGTATTTTCTGAAGAATATGAAGTCTGAAATTCAAATGCCTGTCAATTTTACTTCTGACCGAACAAAAACAATTTTCAGCAGAGGCCCAGGGAGAAATACTGTAGACACATGTCTTTGTAAAATGGCAGGACACCAGAGCAAATCCACACAAACACAGGGATAAGATGCAGACTCCACACAGAAGGCACCCCAGCCAAGAATCAAACCAGAAAACCTATAGCTGTGAGGCAACAATACTGCCACTGCACCATCAAATATGTAAGGCACTAAACATTCAGAAACCTGAAGTCTGAAATTCAAATGCCTGTCAATTTTATTTAACATTTGTTAATCAGGACAGTCCGACTTGGAACAAAAAAAAAACAATTCTCAGCAGAGGCCCAGGAAGAAATAATGCAGACATGTCTTTGTAACATGGGAGGACACAAAAGCAAACCCACACAAACACAGGGAGAAGATACAGACACCCCCCCCACAAAGAAGGCACCCCAGCCAAGAAGCAAACCTGAGAACCTGCAGCTGTGAGGCAACAATGCTACCACTGCACCATCAAATACCAAGCATGGCAACATTTATAAACCACAGATATTATGAGGAACAGATCAGATCAAATATGAGGCAAAAATCTGCAATTTTTTTACAAATGGTGGTGGGTAGGGAATTCAGGTCTTTAACACCTGCATACAAGGTACAGGGTTCAAGCCTGAGGTATTCCCTACCACACCACCATGAGCCTAACCACCAGTATATTGCACCAGGGGCATTTTCACACAGACACACACACATGGTCCTGTAGTAAATCCCTGTCTGCAAAACCACCATCAACCCATGCAAATCCCGACCTTGCCCGCCCAGTGAGTTCCCAGGCAGTCTATGCAGTTTTAAACTGCATAGACTTGTGGGAGCGCTCCTGTTCATGTGTCTCAATCAGGACTGCTGCTGAGACAATTTGCGCATGCTCCAGACTAGTCCGCAATTTTTTTTCTTATGGGGGCTGCAGTCCGGCAGTCCAATAGCACGGGCCGCCCCTGTACTGCATTTCTAAAGACAGGAAATGTGTGAGGAACACAACACATGTAAGACTCCAAACACTGTCCAGTCTGCAGATAGCCCTACAGGTGAGAGTTTCCCCAACCACATAACACTGTCATGACAGATATTAAATCATATCCACACAAACCCTGTTAAACCAACATTACTTCAAATTTAGAAGAGCAACACTTACATTTTGTACTTATGTCTGGAACATACCCCTCCTGTTTGTTGGCCTGTCTCCACAGTGTATGTTGTAAGAGGCGTATCCAACTACCTTCTGTGATGCTGTTTGTCAAACACCCACATGAAGCCCTGCTCACAGTGAATGAAAAGGGCCAACACCCACATTAAGTGCTTAGTTATAGGAGTGTGTTTCCATGCAATTGGCTATAGGAATGATATCACAGCTGTTCCACATGCAGTCAGCTAGTGGGGGACTGCAATTCATGCACAGGCCATCAGCTAATAATGAGCAACACTTACAAAACACAAGCTGCTGCCTAAGCAAAGCAGGTGTACTTTTCCACATCCAACACAGACGGAGTGAGAGAGACAGATAGAGACAAAGTATGAAAGGAAGGGAGTAGGGGAGTAATACCAGGCTACAACTCTTACCACACTTTTCGGCCATCAAACCAGGACTGAAACACTAAAGGTGGAGGAGTGTCCATATTCACCAGGGATATTCACACCACCAGGCTAATTGCCCAACACAATGCATCTGAAATTCTCCAGGTGCAACTAACACTAGGTAAGACTGCAATCCAAACTGTAGCTTGCTACACATCCCCCACTATGCCTCAAGATTCTTACTATACCTTTCTAAACATACTGGAAAATATTAAGATACAACCAAACACCCTAATACTGGGTGATTTCAACTACCCTGCCATAAACTGGGAAAACTACTCATGTACCAACACCTTTGCCCAACAGTTCTTGGAATTCATAAATTCCAATGCCCTGGATCAACTAATCCATAGTCCCACCAGGAGCTCCAGTATCCTAGACCTGGTCATTACCAAATGGAAAATCGATGCTCCACACCTATGGACACCCCCTCGTTAGTCAGGTCTGACCATAAGCTAATCACCCTTAACATCCACATCCCACCCCCACCCCCCAGTAAGGAAACCTCCATAAAAAACTTCTCCAAAGCCAGCTTCATGCTACTCAAGTCAGAAGTGACAAACTTCATGACACCCATGCAGACGGTAACTGAAAGTTCGACTGCTGAATCCTACACTAAGGCATTGTGTGAGCACATCCACTCATGCATGAATCGTGCCATCCCAAATAGAACCAAGATGCTCTCCTCCAAAAAAAAGAAGCCAATCTGGTGGTCCCCTGCCATAAACAAACTTTGCTACAAAAGGAAGAAACTGTTGCAGAAAAGAGGAAAATCCCAGGATGCAAAAAACTCCCTTACCAGCCTCAGCAAGAAGCTGAGATCCCTCATAAAATCCTCCAAAGTTAGTTATGAAAATAAAATTGCCAAAGATTCCAAAGACAACCACAAGGCATTCTATAACTATGTCAAGAATCTAAATGGAAATGCTCAGATCTGCTCGGAGCTACAACAGAATGGCATTAAATATACTGATCCCAAAGATATTGCCAATATCCTGGCAGATCAATTCAGTGCCAACTTCACCCCCTCTCACCCCCTAAATGGCCCATTTCAATACCGGAAGAATGCCAAATTCCGGTAATAATGGCCACACAGGTAACAAACGCACTCTCCAAAGCTAAGAATACAGCATCTATGGGACCAGATGACATCCCGGGCTGTTTATTACATGAACTACAAGATGAACTGGCACCTCACCTAAGTGTCATGTTTAATCATAGCCTCACCTCAGGCTTCGTGCCCACTGAGTGGTGCACAGCTACAGTTATCCCACTCCACAAGGGAGGATCCACCTTGGATTCCTGGAACTACTGCCCCATCAGTCTGACGAGCCTGATCTGCAAGGCCATGGAATGTATTATCATGGAACTTATAAACAAAGACATTGGCAGCCTTCAAACACTAGACCCCACCCAGTTTGGGTTTGTGAAGGGCCGATCTTGTCTCCTGAGCCTGATTGACTTCTTTGAATCAGTCTCCAGAGCCAAGAAAGAGGGTAAGGTGGTCCACACAGCCTATCTGGACCTTGCCAAGGCCTTTGAAACCATCCCCTACTCTGGAATCATAGATAGACTTACTAAGCTGGGCATTAATCCCTACGTCACTTGATGGGTTGCCAACTGGCTTACTGACAGAACCCACACTGTATAAGTAGTTGAGTCCAAATCCAACTCCAGACAAGTGACAAGTGGAGTACCTCAGGGTTCAGTCCTGAGACTGCTCTTGTTTGTCATCTACTTCTCTGAAGTACAGGCCAACACTAAGGGACTCTGGCTAACAAAGTTCACAGATGACTGCAAACTGGGAGCCATTATTGAATCCCCAAATTATGTGGATACTCTACAAAAGGGCCTTACAGAAACAGATGCTTGGTGCCAAAGCCATGGATTCAAGCTCAATGCCAAGAAATGTATAGTTATCCCCTTTGGGAAAAAACATGTACCCGTGAATTACCACATAGGTGGCAGTAAACTAAACACCAAAAGTGTGATAAGTGACTTAGGGACACAGGTGGACAGTGGTCTCACCTTCGATAACCACATCGCCACAACAGTCAGGAAATCCTTCTATGTGGCACACCTCATCACTAAGGGCTTTTCATCCAGAAAAAAGGAGGACATTGTCCCACTATACTCATCCCTCATTAGACCAATTATAGAATACAATGCCCTGTTTGGTATGTATCTCTCAAGACATCTGCAACAACTGGAAAGGCCACAGAAATACCTCACTAAAAGAATCACAGGCCTAAAACAGATGCCCTATGCTGACCACCTTAAAAAACTCCAGCTATACTCTGTCACATATTGTCTACTCAGAGACGATCTCTGCTTAACATACAATG
Organism: Protopterus annectens; assembly: GCF_019279795.1. NCBI lineage: Eukaryota > Metazoa > Chordata > Ceratodontiformes > Protopteridae > Protopterus > Protopterus annectens. The sequence goes on along the minus strand of NC_056732.1, from coordinate 983,178,165 downwards.
CCATGTCAAACCCAGAACTGTTGGACATGCTACACTTAAAGAAATCCCAATCCCTCAGAGCCACATGCTCCAGGGATCAAAACCTTGTCATCACAATAAACAAAACATGCTGGAGGGATAGGTTCCTTACCCAGAGACTCCCCAGACTCTGGAATAGACTGCCCATACATGTCAAGCAGAGCACCTCTTTGGCCCTCTTCAAAAGGAACCTTGACGATTGGATGGGAGAAAGGAAATTCACCCTGGGGATCATGTCAGTCCCCCTGCTAGACAGGGGTCCAGAGAAGTAAATAGTGTGGGAAGAAATAGCTAGGGAATTGTTATGGCCAGTCTTATATAGGCCCTAGGGCCGATAGCCTAGTACCAACCTATGAACCTATGAAAATCTCATCAAATACAAACTTTTACAGCTTGACATTAGCTGTTTAAAAGAATGTAATTCTTCAAAACATGTACTGAGTGGACTCATGATGTAGACGTTCTCCAGTGGCATGGTTGAAGACTGTTAATTATATACAGAATTAACTAACATTATTGATGACTGTGGCTGTAGTGTTATGTGTGTTATTATACACAACAATGAGAAGCTGATGCAACTGCTACTTGGCAAAATACACTTTATTGAAGCTTTGTTAGGAAAAGATTTTAATGCTTGAAATCAAAACTGACAATTATTTTGACATTTTTTAAAAATGTTGAAGAGGTGAGAGATAAAAGTAAAGATATGAAATATAAAAAGCTTATGAGGGATGAATCTGAATACATTAAGAGCCTTGTCCGTACAAATGGGTCAAGAATGGTACAGGGAATGGTGCTTTTGATTATAACATGGATTTTATTGGATCTAATAGCTCTAATCATGAAGGTGCCATTGAGGAAGATTACAATGATTGTTTTAGGTCACAAACAGTTCTCTCCTCTTCGCAGATCAGTGAGGATAGCCCAGTAAGGACAGTCATCAAGTCAAGTGAGGGAAATCAATATGACTTCCAACACCCCACACAGGAGGGGTTGGAAAACTCATTACAGGCAGGGCAGGGAATTAAATCTGGGGAAACTGGATGTTTGTCCATTCATTTAGATCCTGATGCTCTTGTAACTGTCACCCCTGTATTTTATCATGGTCTTGATCTACCTATGGGTTTCATGCTTATATGTGACCGGTTTTTGAGCCTTTGTCTTTGTAGGTTTGAAAGTGAAGATTTATTATGTCAAACTAATAGTGACAGTATTGTTCATGAACACCATGGTTTTAAAATATTTAATTATATTAATATAATATATAAATATTTAATTATAGTAATACTGATTTTGATACAAAGTGTTTTGATCTTTTTTTGCAAAGGTTTCAATTTTGTGCTGAAACATAGACTTGATATAGTTGAATTCTGGATTTAAAGATGAATACTAGGAAGTTAAATTTAAAGGTGCTATTTAGTGGAACCCCCATGTGGGTAGGTTATCGAATGAATTTGTCCATCCTAGTACTTTTAACCCCCCACTACACCCTATTTTACATTTGTTTAAAAAGTTTTATTAATATGATATTAGGAAAAATGTCTAGCAACATAATAATTATACTTGTTACAATATGGCTGCTGATAAGTCATTGATTGATGAGTTAATTGAAAATAAAGAGGTAAAGGTTATGAAACCCGATAAGGAGTGGCATTTTTATAATGAATTCAAAGGATTATACAGCAAAAATGCATGATTTATTAAATAATGGTTCTCAATATGAAAGGCTATGTAGGAATGAAATTAATGTAGAATATTATAAGATTGATGTCTTCCTGAAAGATTTGTTCAACCAAGGTGATTTTGGAACTGAAATTGTATGATTTTATGGAAGCTAAGCACCCAGTGATACCCAGCTTTTTTTGGTATTTTTGGTATTCCTATACATAAGTGTATTGATAATCCGCCCCTTCCCCCTATTGTTGCTGCAGTATTTTCCAAGACCCACCCACTGGCTTTGTTCATTGAGGGCAAATCAAAAAGGTTTTTAAGAGGTAGCCATATGTCTTACGGGACTCATGGGACTTCTTAAGGCATATCCAGCAGAAACAGTAGAGTGATGAGTGTTTTCTTGTCACTATCAATGTGGTGGATCTATTCTCTTGTATTCTGCAAAAGATAGGAGCTACTTGGTTTAGGGAAACCCTCTTGCTATGTGATTTTCTACATAACAGAGAAATCAATATGGTGGGAGATTTTTTGGAAATTATACTCTACAACAAGTATATTTTTCTTTGAAGAAGAGTATTTTAAGCAACTAAGCAACAGCTTGTGCATTGTATGTCAACATAGGGCTGTGGTTCTGGGAGCAGAACTTTTTTTTAAATCTACATACATGGAGTATGTTGCTGTTTTTTTACATTTTTTGGATGATTTTTTTATTATTTGGAGGGGTAGCCCAGTTAAACGATTTATTAGCATTTTTAAATAGCACTACTGAATTTTTAAGATCCACTTTTAGTTGATCTGACACTAACATAAACTATTTGGATGTGATGATTGTTAAAGATCTTCTGCATCAGAGGTTTATATTCAGGTTGTACAGAAAACCCACATTTTCCAATAAGTTTTTACATTATTTGAGTAACCATCCATATTATCAGAAAAAGAGACTGTTAAGGGGCAGATGTGGATATCTAGAATTGAGTCCAAAGAGAAAAATTCATTATCATCATCATCAGCCCCCTTTTTTTCCCCATTTTTCTGCAAGGGGTCAGGGTATCATGTTGACTGTCACAAACTCTCTTGATTCAGTGCCACACTCCTGCCTTCTTCAGCACTCATGCCTGACTGTTGTAGATCTTCTTTCACTCAATCCATCCACCTCTTTGCTGGATGTCCTCACTTCCTCTTACCTTCCTCCTGTCTGTCCCAAATCTTCCTCACCAGATTGTCTTCTGCTTTTCTACACATGTACAAACCACTATAACCTGTTCCCTTTGATCTTTTCTGCAATTAGAGCTACTTTGGCTTCTGCTCATATGCCCTCATTTCTTCATCTGTCTCACAGTGTGCATCCTACCACCCTTCTTAGGCACTTCATTTCCATCACCTCTAGCTTCTTCAACTGTTCTGCATTTACTGCCCAGGTTTCTGTACCATGCAGTAGTGCTGGTCACACCACTGTCTTGTACACCTTACTTTTCAGCTTCTTTGGCATTCTTCTGGCATAGACTACACCTGACACTCTACGCCAGTTGGCTGCTGCCCCTCTGATTCTAGCTTTGACCTCTTCATTCAGACTTCCCTTCTCCTCAACCAGCCCTCGCAAATACTTGAAGCTGTTTACCTGTTCTACTATCTTCCCTTCTCTCTCTATTCTCAGCTTCTTCTGATTTCCCCAAGTTGCTGCTACTGCCACTGTCTTATCTGTGCTTAGTTTCATCCCATGTGCCTTCAGTTTTGCATTCCAATCTCCTATTCTTTGCTGAAGTTTTAGCTCAGATTCTGCCTGTAATGCCACATCATCTGCATATAGCAACTTTGTTGATCTGCCCCCTCCAACTTGTTTTCTAATGTAGTCCATCACCAGTATGAACAGCAGTGTGCTCAGAGCTGAACTCTGGTGTACACCCACTCCCACTGGGTACCCCTCTGTGAGGCTGAACAGTATTTGTACTTGAGTCATTGGGTCCTTGTACATAGCCTGCACTAACTGGGACTTCAAACCACTACAGTACTGCCCACATCAGCTTTCTTGGGACCTTGCCATATGCTTTCTCCAAGTCTAGGAATGCCCAGTTGGACTCTCTCCTCATTTTTAGCTTCTTCTCAAGTATCTCTCTCACTGAAAACATCGGGTCAATTGTGTTGCACCCTGATCTGAATAGGAACTGCTCATTTCCCATCTTATATTCTACTACTCTGCATATCTGTTTATCAATCACTCTCTCCAGAACTTTCATGCAATGCAATATGATAGGAGTTTGATGCCTCTGTACTGCCCACATTTGTGGATGTCCCCTTTGTTCTTCTACACCAGCATGAGTATGCTTATTCTCCAGTGATCTGGGATATACCTTTCTCTCCACACTGCTATTAGTACCCTCAGGAGCCATTTCTCCCTTGTCTCACCCAGCATCTTTATCATATCTGTTGCAAATTCATCCGAGCCTGCTGCATTCCCTGACTTCACTTTCCTTAATGCTGTTTTTACTTCTTCTAGGGTGGGCTCCTCTTCTTTTCTCATCATAGCCTGTTTCTGGGGCACTACAGCTTCTGTGGGGTTTTTACCTTTCAGAAGCAGCCGGAAATACTCCTTCTATCTGCCTTTGATGTCCTGTGGACTGGTGAAAAGTTTGTTGCTGGCATCCCTTATGAAGGGTATCGGACTATCTTCTTTATATTTCTGTCTTTATCTTGCAGCCTGATATAGTTTCTTTGTGCCACTTACTGAGTCACATTCCAGAAGTTGGTGAGTGCCTTCAATGCCCTATTCTTTGCTATTACAACTTTTTTCTTAGCTTCTTTGTTAGCCAACCAGTAGTCCTTTCTTGCCTGGTCAGTCTTTTCTATCTCCCACTTCTTCCTGCACTCCTTCTTTCTTTTAATGACTTCCTGGACTTCTGCATTCCACCACCAGCTTTCCTTATGTACCGTATTTCCATACCTGGCATGGCTACATATCTTTTCTGTAGTCCTAACACATGCTGTTTTTAGGCGCTACCATTCTTGTTCAACTCCACCTATTTCTTCCTCTTCTTGGGGTGCTAGAGCCCTGAGTAATTCCTTGAACTGTTGTACTTTCTCTCCAGTCAACTTCCAGGTCTTCAGCCTGGTATCTGTTGACCTTAGAGCCTTCTCTGACCACTGCTTGCAGCTGATTGTGGCAACTAGCGGTTTATACTGTGGAAAGAGGAAAATTGCTTAGTGGAAATGGATAAACTCATTCATATGTTCAAAGCTAGGGGTTATCCTGAACTTATGTTGATGGAAATTAAGAAGGAAGTATTAAGCAAGAGGTGTGATAATTTTCTGCCCTTCCCAGGTAAAGGTATTCATGATATAGGCACTTTACAAGATAGTGAGATTAACGACAGGTTTGAACAGACCATAATGATATCATTTGGGAGTGAAAGTAATGCCATCAAGCATATCATTATGAGTAACTGGAAGGTTATTGTAAATGACAGTAATATTAGTAAGATCCTATGAACATAACCACAGTTTGTTTATAAAAGGCATCCCAATATAAAGGAAGTACTGGAAAGTGTGCCAAAACGGATCACTATAGGATGAACAAACTGCTGCATGCCAGTACTGTAAATATATTTATGAGGGTCGATTTTTAAAATTAACCACCTGTAATTTCGAGTTCAAACTTGAATATTGGTGTGATTGTAACACTGGAAGAGTGCTGTTCTGTGAATTTTGTCATAGTTTCTACATACGGAAGGCAGAAATTGCCCTAAAAAAAGAATGTATGAGCATTTCTATGACATCAGTAACGCTGATACGAATAACACATTCCTCCAGATTTACTAATTTTCCATGCAAGACTAGCTTAGTCCTGCATGGAAGCGGCCGTTTAGGAGCAGGATGGCAGCGCACCATGCATATTAATGAGGCACGCTGCTTGAGCTCTTAATTCTACACGGAGCATGTAAGAGTGCAGGGGGCATGTCTGAGACCAGAGCTCTCAGAATATACATGCCCCCACAATGGAGAACAGCAGAAAGGCCTAAGAAATGAGCAAGACTGCTCATGGGTGTCTGCATATCCCCAGCAACATTCCCCCACATGTACAACAGCAATAGCAAATACAATTAAATGAACAAACCCTTTTTCTTTTTTATTTTAAAATCCGATTAAAGCTAACCGTAGTTTTGCAGGTGTGCCCATCACTTAGCTACGGTTAATACAGCTTAAATGGCTGAAGAGGATAACAAGGAAGATATAGGCAAATGAAGCATCATAGCAATAGTAAAGTGGGCAGAGTATTCGCCTTACGAGCAGGCATTCCTGGTTTGAGTCCCACTACAGCACATTCCATTTTCCATGGCAAAGCATGTTATGACCAATATTTTTGTTGCATAAACCACTAAATAACATATATCTGTGAACTGGAGTACTGCATTAAATGCACAGGTGAGGTCTCAGTGTCATAATGATTATAGCACTAGTAAGCAAGTTTAAGCACCAATAAGCAGTAGTAAGCATATTCAAGCACTAGTAAGCAAGTTTAAGCACCAATAAGCAGTAGTAAGCATATTTAAGCACTGGTAAGTGAGTTTAAGCCCATTTGCATGAGGGTAAGCAATGCACACACAGGTTAAGCAATTTTGAAGCTAACTCTCTGTAAGCATATTTAACTGGAGGTTAGCATTGCTTACCCTTGCATACCCATGCAAACCGGCTTACAACTGCTCAAAAGTGCCTTAATCACTCTGTATCCAATGGCCCTTGTTCTACCCAGCAACAAAATAAACAGCCTTGCAGGTCTTGAACCCAGGACCTTATACATTATAGACACAGTAGTTAACCACCAAGCCATCACAGCAGTACAGAAGAATGAGGTATCACCAAAGAAGTCTTCACTATAGTGAAATCAAACTGAACCTGTGAAAGGAATCAGTATGCAGTCATATGTTCCATAACCCACTACATAACATAAATATGTAAACTGGAGTACAGCAGTAAGCCCAGAAGTAAAGTGTAATTGTAATAGAGTGTTGAAGTCTCCAATAAAACACAAGGACCCCATAGAGTGTACGTACACATTAACCACGGATACCAGGCAGATATATAAGATGTAATGAATAAGAAATCAATGCCAAAAAGAAAATATAATGCAAAGTCTAATGTAAGCACCACTAAGCACTGCACAGGCCAGCTTAGGAGGTATAAGCAATGTGTAGGCCAGCTAACCCATTGTGCCCAGTGGTATACCCCTTTCCACAATGCCAACCTTAGGTAAACAGGTTTGCCCATAGCTTAGCCTTTTCCAAACTGTCCAATCATGGAAAAGTGCGGGAAATCGGCCCTACTTAAACCCAACAGGCAGGAATACATCTCATAACTGGTTGTAGCTTCCCCTTGCAGGCACCATGTCAGGAAGGGGAGAGGGAGTGTGCTTTCGGGCACAACGCTGGTGCATCCAAGAGTCTAGAGTCATGCCAGGACTCCTTGTCAAAGACCATGAGCAGAGACTGCTGCAAGTCCACTACCACGGTTCCCAGTATAAGGCAGAAACCTGGGACAGTCTTGCCCATGACCTCACTAGAGCCACTGGCATACCCCAAACTGGCGAGCAGGTCAGGCATCACTATGCCGACCTGAAGTGGCATAAGGGGGGCCTCTTGGAGCAGTGGATCCAAGAGGCTAGAACAGCAGGGGATGTTCCAGCTGTGTGTATCACCCCACTATGTGTGTAATAATTGCCAGCTCATGTATATCATGGATAGGTATGGCTAAATATTCCTTGTATGTCCTCCACAGCTGCAATTGAGTGGGCCACAAACCAGGATGGAAGTTGCCTGGAGAGGTTGCAATGTGAGGCAGGTCAGTAATACTCATGCATTTACTGTCAAAGGAAATAAATCTAAAAGTATTAGTAAATTAATTGCCTGTATAAAACCTGTATTGTTTAAAGCAAGTACTGCATACACTAGAGAATATGGCAGGAAGAGTCTCATATAGTTTGTATGTAAAAACTGCGTAATAGCCTGACAATAAAGGTCTAACTGCTGAACTGCATGTGTATATTCTGGTATCATATGGTAATGTAGATTTGCAATCATGTAATAGTACTGTTGTATTAAGCACCGTTACCCACACCGTGCACCATAAATAAAATGTGTAGGAATGCCTGTATTTGACTGGTGTAATCCTCAGAGGCCATTTAGTACAACTGAGAGACACATAGACAGAAAACGGGGAAAAAGTAGACAACAAAACGTGAATAGCACATGCAACTGACATGTGAACTGTTGTATTTTTAGCACACACAGCCATGGTTCGAATCCTGGCAGTGGGAGTAGTCTGCATACAGAATCATACCACACAACTGTACAGAATGTCCAGTAAAGTGGGCCATATCTGTTGCCTGTCAACCTGTCCCCCTGGGAAATCAGTGAGATGATCCCAGGCATATAGGCAGCAAACATGAAATACAACTGATTGACACACATTTATGAGAACAAAGCTGGCACACTAGCAACTCCCCAAAACCTTATGAGAGTAAGAAGCCACGTATGTCCCATTTACACTTCCATGTTGTCAAGTTGTGGCAAGAGTGTGTACAATAACAGAGTGAGATGTATGTGCATAATAGTAATGTGGAATCTGGTACTGTGTGTGGCAACATTCAGGTAGTGCTAACAAACATTTCTCCCACAGGTCTGTCAGATACCAACACTGTGCCAGAAATACAAGAATGATACCCTGTACTGGTACTGTTTACATTGGTATTGTATGGCATTGTGACTGATGCAGTTGCTCTGAATAATGAGGTATTACTCATCACTGTCATCCACACTGTCCTACAAAATATAACTGTCTAGGAAATCTGTATAACAGTGTTGTAATACAAGGTCAGAATGAAAAAAAACACAGGGAATTATAAGACAGAAAGCAGATAGTAGATATACAGCAAGATCTATATAGCACACACAACTCTGACTGACAGTCTTTAAGTTGTAGCAGACACAGCCATGGTCTGAATCCTGGGAATGGAAGTAGACTGCATACAGAATCATACCCCACAACTGTACAGATAAGACCAGAATGTCCAGTATATGGGCCCATATCTGCTGCCTGTCACCCTGTCCCCCTGGGAAGTCTGTGGGATGATCCTAGATGTTTAGCCAGCAAACAGGGAATACAAGTGATTGTCAAACATCTATGAGAACAAACCTGTCACTGTAGCAACTCCCAAAACTGTTAGGAGAGTAATATGCCAAGTATGTCCTATCTACACCCCCATGTTGTTAAGCTGTGACCAGAGTGTATACAGTAACAGAGTGAGATGTATGTACATAATACTAATGTGTAATCTGGAACTTTGTGTGGCAACATTCAGGTACTGCTAACAAACATTCCTCCCACAGGTACATCGGATACGAACACTGTGCTGAGAAATAAAAACCTTTATACCCTGTATTGGTGCTGTTTACTCTGGTATTGTAGGGAATAGTGAGTGTTGCAGTTTCTCTGAATAATAAAGTATCATTGATCACTGTCACCCACACTGTGCTACATAATAAAACTGTGTAGGAAAGCATGTATATGTGTGTGTCAATTCACTAAAGGTTGAAGAGAGCAATAGTATAGATATGTCCCGGTACACCTGCATGTAGCCAAGACATGGCCAGAGTCTGTGCAGAAAGAATTGGATAGCTATGTGCACAACATCAACCCAGAATCTGGGAGTATGTCTAGAAACAGTTAGTTAGTGTTAACAAACATTTCCTCCACAGGTATACCAGGTAAATGGTGTATTTTGCAGGTAAAACTAGTTCATGTATAACAATGATGACAGCCATATCACTGTCCAAACTAAGGCTATATAATACTTGTAAAGTACAGATAACAGCACTGACTAGGAAAGTAATGTGGACTACAGGAATATACTAGTTATTAATTGACATCTTTCAAACCCCCCCCACCATATCTCCAACAATAAACTACATACCCACCTCAACCAGTATGTAATGACTCCAGTGTTCTGATTATGTCCTATTGGTTGATAAATATAAATATTTGTTTCCATGCATGTGCTATATTGAATCATTCCAACATTGGTGGCATGGTGCCATCAATGAACCTGCATGCTGTTGTTATTACCACTGTGGTCCCATATATGCATGTGTTCTGTTTGCTATGCAACTGTTCAGAATCTGGTGTCTGGGTAAATGGGAATATCTATGCATGCTGTTATACCTAATCCTGGAATGTGTTGACTATTATTAACCCACATATGATAATAAAATCTAAACAGTATAGCACGTTTGGGAAGGCCAGTCCCAGCAGACCCACCTGTCCCACCTCAGCTGGCCATTGCACCGGGCACCAGCATATCTGGGGCCCAACCCGGGGCCTCCTCGTCCGTTGGTCCTGCACCACCTTCGGGTGGAACCACCTCAGGAGATGGGGCTTGTCCCCCCCTGGGAGCGGGCACGGACAAGAGCCTGTCATCCATCACCAGGTCCGGGTTGTGGTGCATAGCGAGCTCCGCAGGGAGGTTGGAGATCTGTTACGCCAGCTTGAGGGCCATGTGTCACAACTAGAGGATCAGCCTGGCTCTGTGACTCAGCCCCCAGCACAGCCACCTTCAGGGCTGTGAATGTGCAGTGGTGATTGCCCATGGGTGTGGATCTCAGTCCCACTATTTCCACTAGGGGGCTTATGGACTTCCAGTTTCCAAACACCCCTCCCCATAAAGGTGTTTACCCCCACATATGTCATAAACCACCCCTGTATGCGTCTTGTTTGTCTTGTCTATTAACCTACCCAACCTACCTTCCCAAATATACCTACTATCCCTCCCCAACATCCTACTCTCACCTGAAAAAAAAATGGCAATCTGTTCCCAAAAAAAATCTCGCCCCATACATAGCTGTCCATTTTGCACGTGTCCACTGGACACATGTAATCCAGTCTAATTGGTATCACAACTTATTATTGTTGTCCTCACCCCTCTCCCTAGGGTTTGAGTGTCCAAATCTACCTCCAATTTCAGGGTATATGCACAGCTGTTGCTGTAGAAGAAATGGGCAGCTATGGACCTACCCTACACCCTTCCTGCACATCCCTAGCTATTTTCTCTACTGTCTTTCCCTCTTTGTGCCCCTTTTGCACCACTTTCCTATCAACCATTTTTTTCTTTTCTTTTAAAGAAATTAGCATGGGGGTAAGTGGGAGTAAGCACTTTTAAGCAGCAGTAAGCAGATTTAAGCCTGTTTGCGTGAGGGTAAGCAATGCCTGCACAGGTTAAGCAATTGAAACTGTAACCAGAAGTTAGCAGTGCTTACCTCTGCACAAACCCGCTTACAACTGCTTAAAAGTGCCTTAATCACTCTGTATCCAATGGCCCTTATTCTTCCCAGCAAAAAAATAAACAGCCTGTGCAAGGCTCAAACCCAGGACTCTACACACCATAGCCAAAGTGATTTTTCACTAAGCCATGTCATACATACATAACCCTCCTGTTTTCACAAATATATCATCCAGCCCAGTCATTCAACAGTACAGGGAATGTATTTCAACATGTAGATGTATGTGTGTGTGTGTGTGTGTGTGTGTGTGTGTGTGTGTGTGTGTGTGTGTGTGTATATATATATATATATATATATATATATATATATATATATATATATATATATTTATATCTAAATAGATATAAAAACATAGCTATATATGTAGATGTAGCTATAATATAGAAATATATATATATATATATATATATATATATATATATATATATATATATAAACATATATACTTACAAATGCATACATCTATATGTATGTCTACATCTATCATCTATATGTATGTGTGTGTGTGTGTGTGTATATATATATATATATATATATATATATATATATATATATATATATATAGATATATATACAGCAAGTTAAATATATGTAAACAGATATATATAAATCTATATAGGTATATATGGACATACATCTGTAGATAACAATGGGAACATAACATAAACATATATGTCCACATGCACCGTTACTGGGGTTGAGAGGCCCCAAACAACATACGTCTTGTATGAATAGGTATCCCCCCCCCCACACAGCCAAACACATCTGCCCTCCAATACACTACCAACTTTTGCAGATTCCATACCCAGGACCTGACACGACATGGGCACAAGATATTAACAGTATTCCATTACACCTGTATGATGTCAGGCTGGTATCAGTAACATATCATGCAGTACAGTCTGGCTCCCATAGGGAATGTACAATGTGGAAGCAATCAACATCCGTAGGATTCATATACACAGACACATATATGCAGATACAGATATATATATATATATATATATATATATATATATATATATATATATACATATATATATATATATATATATATATATATATATATATATATATATATATATATATACAACTACACATACACACGCAGAGAAATGTATATTAAGATACATATGTAGAAGGTGCACACAATATGGAACAGCCACTATGCCTACACTTACCACCTTACCAGTTGGATACTGTATGAGCCACCCATACAAATGACAATCGTTGCCTGCAACATATACCCACAGAGAGGTCAAAGGATATAACACCACACACAGATTTGTTGAACTGGAACGGAACACAATAAAAGTCGGCCAAAAAGAGTTAGTGCTATTTATTATAAATTACACTTTCAGCTAGGACAATGCCTAGCCTTCTTCAGACAAACAGTTAAAATATGATAAACCAATGCCTTTTATCTTAATCAAGTTAATGATGTCATCAATTAAGCAGTGTTGTTAGAAACCATAAAAACCTATTATCGCAGCCTACTTTTATGTAACAAGTTATAACTTATTAACTTATAATACAGGAAATAATAAACAAAGCAATGTACAGTCCTATCTCATCTTGTATTAAAAACACACTTTAATGTGTATACATATTAAAAACTAAACTATACAAATTTAATAACAACATACTCTACTTAAAATAATTAATGAAATTCATACTAAATAAGTTAAATTCATAAAAAATACTTATGAATTCCCTGGTTCTCCGTTGTGTAAGTAGAAGGGCTAAAAAATACCTAATTACACAAACGCTGCATTAACCAACCTTTAATTCCTGATTAAACTGTTATGTGAAAAAAACTTTATATATTTGCATTGTGTTCAATTTTTATCTATTCAAGGTTAGAAGTTTCAACAGACTTTTAATGGAAATACTATCATTAATCCCTAGGGGCATATGAGTCCTCATTCGCACTTGCCACTTCACTTCATCTATTTCAAGCAAAATCTGCCAAACAATCAAAATAATGATAGTTTTGTGGATGAGGAAGTACAAGGTCCAACTTTAAGGAGAAGTGAGAGGCTGCTTTCTAACAGTAACAATCAGCGATGTAATAAAAAGCCTAATCATAATAATGCAAGCGAGCAGCCTAACACTGTAAATGGAGAACAAGTCCATAATCAACAGGGTTTTCGGGCTGGCACCAATACTGGACAGAACAACAGGAAGCCCAGTTACAACCAACAACAAGTAAGGAACAAGAGAAGACAACGGAGGAGGTAGTTCCTATTTTAGTGACTGAAGAAATGCCTTCTCTTCATTTGAGTTGTGAAGGGGACTTCACCATATATAACTACACTTCCTTAGATGTCCAACAGGACATGGTTGACTTTTTATCCAAGGGGCTGTCCTTCATACCTGCGAAGTCCTTTGACATAACTAGAACTATAATGGACTTAAAATTGTTTATTCGTAAACTTAATCTCCAAATATCAATGGGACCTATGGTTAGTATGGTGAAAACTTTGAGGGTTTCTAGTGTGTTCAATCCTCCACTTCGCCCAGGTTTAAACACCTTTGAGAAAATGTGTGAAATTGATTTTTGGACCATCAAAGAAAAACGAATACACGCGTCCCGTCCAGTTCAGTCTAACATGTCTATGACGGAACGTGGATTTATTCAAATACTTAAAGATTGTCATACAAGAGTCATGAAGCCTGATAAGGGGGGTGGCTTAGTCTTTATGGATCATTGTTTATATGTGGAGAAATTGATGGAACATTTAAACACTCCCAATTACACTCAGGTAACAATCAATGAGGTTAACGTAGCCTATAAGAAGGTAAGGTCAACCTTGGATGACCTGTTTGTGGAAGGTTCCATAGATATTGACCTTTACCAATACTTAAACATGATAGCTCCTAAAACACCAGTACTGTTTGGGTGTCCGAAGATCCACAAAGACATAAAGTCCCCCCCTTTCAGACCAATAGTCGATGGCTGTGGCTCAGTCACATACGCTTGTGCCAAATATGTTGACAGTTTGTTAAAGCCTTTTATTGAAACCGAACCACAGATCTGAAAAGACTCGTGGAGTTTTCTTACAAACATTAGTTCCTTAGAATATCAACCTGAGGTGTATTTCTTAACTATAGATGTTAAAGATCTATACACAGTGATCCCTCAGGATTTAGGCACACAATGGGTAACGGAATTTTTGCATAGTAAAAAAGCAAATGATAACATCATTTACATAATTAAGACTTTACTTGAAATGGTCTTGAAAAATAATTTTATGTTGTTTGAGGGTATGTTTTACCTGCATAAAACTGGTGTGGCCATGGGTTCTCCATGTGGCGCTAGTTTCGCCAATGCCACCATGGCTTATTGGGAAAACAACTTGTTGTTTAAAGATCAACTATTTCAAAACAATATATACCACAACAAGCAAACGAGAAATAACTTGTTATACCACACGAATAGAAGACTCCACAGTGACCATAAAGAATTTAATCCACTAATAGACGAATTTCACAATAACAGGAATAGACAACCAATGTTATAATCTCCTTCTCTCTAGCGCCTCGGCAAGTAGCCTTTTCAGAGTAAAAGATGTTCTTATACTAACTTACAATTCTTTTTATATCATACAAACCCCTCCCAAATCAATTAGCATTCAATTATACAATTAATTAACTAAAAACTTAAAAGACATAAAAAAAAAAAAAAAAACGTAACTTTCCAATAAAAATATATACATTAAAGTAAACTTTTCCATGAACAATCACAATTTAAACCATTTGGTTTAAGAGTATTAAATTTCAATATCAAATATAATTCCTTTTTTCTTAACATTTGTTTTATACATTTTTCATTCAAATATTTAATGTTTTGAATACTGTCCAATACTGTCACCTTAATACCATCATTTCTACCTCTGTGATGGCTATGAAAATGAACAGCCAAGGGACTAGTTACTTTATTGTTTGTAATATCTCTTGCATGCTCTTTAATTCTGCAAGCTAATGTTCTTTTTGTCTCTCCAATATAATATTTTTTGCAAGGGCATTCAATACCATAAACTACTGCTGATGAATTACAATTATAAATTCCTCTTGTTGTAAAGGCAATTCCATTGATTTCATCAAATTGCTTAACAATAAACCTACAAATAATACATTTGCCACACTTTTCGTACCGTGTTGAGTAACTTGTGTATACAGCAACATGTTTGGCATTTCAAATCGACTATGTACCAAAAAGTCCTGAATATTTCTACCCCTTCTATAGGAAAAACCTATATTTTTATCTGACAAATAGTTCAATTCTTTTTTTATTATATTCCAACTATATCTAATATGTTCATTAATGTTTTCCGATAATATAGAAAGGTAGAAACAAAATACAATACATCACTTGACTCATGTGATACATTCAGTACTTACCCCTTTGTTATATTTCCCTTGCTTTTTAACTTTTTTTAAACTTTCTTTAAGGTAATACTCATCATAGCCTCTCAATTTAAATTTGTTATAACTTTGTACATACTCCTTTTCCCTAATATTAGGGTTACTACATAATCTATTCACCCTAATAAACTCAGTATATGGAATTGCCTTCATAATATGTGTAGGATGATAACTACTACCATGCAATACTGAACCTGATCCTTGAAATTTTCTATGAATTTGATATTCTAACAACTTATTATTCAGTCCTATTAATGAGACATCCAAATATTGCACTTTCTGTCCATTTTGAAGTCCATCAAACCTTATACCCATACTATTATTCTGTATTTCCTTCAAAAACGTTTGCACTTCTTCTTGTCCACCTTTGCAGATGAACAACAAATCGTCAATAAAACGATAATATTTGTACACATATTTTTTAAAAGAATTATTATATATATGTTTGATCTCAAAATATCCCATAAATACATTAAGTAGCTTGGGGCAAAAGCTGCCCCCATCGCCGTGCCTTGCTTTTGCCTATATATTGAACCATTAAATTCAAATATATTATTTTTCAAACATATATCCATTAATTCCAATACATATTGAACTGCATCTGTACAACCCATAAAATATTTAATAGCATCCTTTCCATCCTCATCTTTTATATTTGTGTACAAACTAACCACATCAATTACTACAAAATACATATTATCTTGCCAGTTAATGTCCTTTATTTTTGAAATCAAATCAAACACATCCTTGATGTAAGAAGGTAAATTATACACCACTGGCAATAGATAATTATGCAGAAATTTTGAAATATTTTCCAAAAAACCATTTGTGGCTGAAACTATCGGACGTCCTGGTGGAGGAAATTTATTTTTATGCATTTTGGGTATACAGTAAAAGCATGGCATTCTAGGAGTATTTATATTAAATTTGTCTTTTATGTCTTTATACGAGAAATACTGCAATCTATAACCCTTGTCAATAACATACTCATACTTTTTCTGGGCTTCTAAATAAGCATTTAGTCCCACTTCTTCATAAACCTCTTCATCCATTAAATGTGCATAGCACATATCTAAATACTGGGCCACATTTAAAATTACCAGTTTCCCTCCTTTGTCAGAAGGTTTAAATACTATATTTTTATCTTTGCTGAGATTATTCAAACATTCCCATTCTGTTTTAGACAGATTATAGTCCATTCCTCTTTTGTGACGTTGAAATTTTTCAAATTCTGCTTCAACATTGTGCGTTAATGCCTTTTGGAAATATCTAATATTCTCATTGCTTTGTAATGGCATAAAAGTACTAACTGTTTTTATCATGCTAGTATCAAATTCTATGCATTCATTATTATCTAATTCTGAATTGCAAGAAAAAAATTCTTCATTTCCATCAAAAACAGAAGCATCATGAGCCATAACATCACTGCCACCCCCACCATGACACATAATAGATTCTTCATTATTATGTTGAAACATGTCCATTAAATGTAATTTCCGACTAAAATAAAATATGTCAGCCTTTAATAAATGTACCCTTGGAATAACCGTGGGTACAAATTTTAGCCCTCTGTTTAGAACATTTAGGGCACATTGCGACAAGTTTCGACCAGATAAATTTATTACATACTCACAATTAGATGTTTGTTAAAGCCTTTTATTGAAACCGAACCACAGATCTGAAAAGACTCGTGGAGTTTTCTTACAAACATTAGTTCCTTAGAATATCAACCTGAGGTGTATTTCTTAACTATAGATGTTAAAGATCTATACACAGTGATCCCTCAGGATTTAGGCACACAATGGGTAACGGAATTTTTGCATAGTAAAAAAGCAAATGATAACATCATTTACATAATTAAGACTTTACTTGAAATGGTCTTGAAAAATAATTTTATGTTGTTTGAGGGTATGTTTTACCTGCATAAAACTGGTGTGGCCATGGGTTCTCCATGTGGCGCTAGTTTCGCCAATGCCACCATGGCTTATTGGGAAAACAACTTGTTGTTTAAAGATCAACTATTTCAAAACAATGTCACCTGGTATACAAGATACCAGGATGACATGTTTTGTATTTGGAATGGAGAACTGTCCATGATACCAGTCTTTATTGACAACATTAACAGGACCACAAGTTTCTTAAAGTTTACTTATAACATAGGTGTAACCGCGATCAACTATTTGGACATTTGGTTAGTCAATGATAAGTCTAATAGTAGATACAAAAGCTCTATATATAGGAAACCGACGTATTCAAACTGTTTCCTTCATTTTACTAGCAACCACCCGTACCAACAAAAGAAAGCGGTGGTCAAAGGCCAGATGGTGAGGGCCGCCCGTATGATTTCGGATGAAGTAGACTTTGAGACTGAATGTGACCATCTTTGTAACATGTTTATTAAAAGAGGCTATCCTAGCCAACTTGTTTACAATACAAAAAAAGAAGTAGTTTTCAAGCATAATGTTGGTTATTTTATTCCTTTATTAAAAGGACAATCAAGCTCATCTTCTTATTCAGTCCTTAATGGATCGGTTAGTCTATTTGATGAATGCTTAAACAAAAAAGCTGGTAATGTAAGTTATCAAACCAGCTTTTTGTACACAATCTCTTTAGATTTCTGGTCTATTAGAGAGGTAATAAACAAAAATTGGGACCTCATTAAAAATGACGATTCCCTTTCTAGAATTCTTGGTTCTAGCCCTAGAATAGTATACAGACGTGGTCAAAATCTTAAAGCCATTTTAGAGAGCAACATTAACAGCAGGAATTATTATGGGAGAATTAATGGGACGTCCAAATGTGGTTCATGTCCACAATGTAAACATATTCTGGTTGGTAACCAGGTGGTTTTAAACCATAACACATATAAAATAAAAGGAAAATTCAACTGTGAATCTAAGGGTGTGACTTACGCTGCTTGTTGTGACTCATGTAATGTGTTTTACATTGGGAAAACGGAGAGACATTTTAGGCAGCGAATATACGAGCATTGTTATGCAATAAAGAAGAAAGATTTTAACAATGCCTTAGCCAAGCACTGCTCTGAATTTCCCGTACATACCTTTAGGTTCATAGCTTTACAACAGAGAATTGAGAATATTCGAGGGGGTCCTTGGCAGATTTTGCTTGAAATAGATGAATTGAAGTGGCAAGTGCGAACGAGGGCTCATATGCCCCCAGGGATTAATGATAGTATTTCCATTAAAAGTCTGTTGAAACTTCTAACCTTGAATAGATAAAAATTGAACACAATGCAAATATATAAAGTTTTTTTCACATAACAGTTTAATCAGGAATTAAAGGTTGGTTAATGCAGCGTTTGTGTAATTAGGTATTTTTTAGCCCTTCTACTTACACAACGGAGAACCAGGGAATTCATAAGTATTTTTTATGAATTTAACTTATTTAGTATGAATTTCATTAAGTATTTTAAGTAGAGTATGTTGTTATTAAATTTGTATAGTTTAGTTTTTAATATGTATACACATTAAAGTGTGTTTTTAACACAAGATGAGATAGGACTGTACATTGCTTTGTTTATTATTTCCTGTATTATAAGTTAATGAGTTATAACTTGTTACATAAAAGTAGGCTGCGATAATAGGTTGTTATGGTTTCTAACAACACTGCTTAATTGATGACATCATTAACTTGATTAAGATAAAAGGCATTGGTTTATCATATTTTAACTGTTTGTCTGAAGAAGGCTAGGCATTGTCCTAGCTGAAAGTGTAATTTATAATAAATAGCTCTAACTCTTTTTGGCCGACTTTTATTGTGTTCCGTTCCAGTTCAACAGTTCATTGTTTGCGGATTTTTGGTGTTTTGTATTTCATTATCATGGCGAACCACACACAGATTTGCATAAATGGGAAAGCTTTATTTGTGTACTATTACAGTTGTATATGTCATGTCATATAGCTGTTTAGACACGTACATCCATATAAACTGAGTAATGCAACTGTTAAACAGTTATACTAATACAGTAGTATGGAAAGATTTGCAAATGTTGCTGTCTAGGCCAAGGTCT
The DNA here is from genome assembly GCF_019279795.1 of Protopterus annectens. Classification (NCBI taxonomy): domain Eukaryota; kingdom Metazoa; phylum Chordata; order Ceratodontiformes; family Protopteridae; genus Protopterus; species Protopterus annectens. Next base: position 983,158,695 of record NC_056732.1, on the reverse strand, counting down.
TCAAGTAGTACAATAGTAAAGACATACTGGGCCACAAGATACCAAATAATCAACAGTAAGTAATGCAGATGTATAGTACAGCAGCCTCTATCTACCCTCTGTAGACAATCCCTAGGGGGTAAAGACCTCAGTTGACACAATGGGATGTAACTGTTACATAACAAGGCATAACTGACACCATCACAAGCACACTGACAAACAGAACAGTCTGTATGGCAGGTGGCAGTAGGCCTGCATTTACCCAAGGTGGACTGTATTGTAATGTACATTCAGCTACCTTAAGGCAGCTCACTCCTGATACTCCCACATGTTGTAACAGCCTAGGTTAGTTATGGTGTACCCCTTCCAGAATCAATAATACGGGGCCATATACCACTGTTACATGCACTGGCCTCTGGAGTGCATAAGGGCACACATGTATTGTGTAGGTGAAACCCACACATATATGGCCCCATCCCCACCGTATGTGTGGGGGACACAACAGCAGTGGATTGATGGCAGGAATGGCAGCATGGCATACTCACAGCCCACTACAGAACAACCCCTGACAGCATGTCATATGTGCAAAGCCTGGTATGTAGGTGGAGGACAGAAGCTGGAACACAGACCCATATGTGGAAAACTGTTGTCATACACTAAGTTAGTCACTGGTGTTACGGGATAGTCTGCAACATACCCTTAGTCAGGAATTTGAAGTTAGAAACACACACATTGCCAGTGAAATATCTGACACAAGACCTGTGTGGTGGACAGACAAAACATAATGGGCACATCTCTGGCCATCAAGAGGATAGGCCCACAGTTGAGAGCTATGCAGACAGACTGCATTCCAAGGTAAACTAGTATGTACACACAAACCCTGTCTGTAGTTCTGGAATCACCTACAGATATGTAGCTGGCCTGAGTGTGCAGGTACTCCTGTAAGAGGTATTGCTACCTGCTGTCTGTAACACTCATGCCCACACACAGGAAGGATGTCCATCAGACAGGAAATGTAAAGGGACCACGCCCACATGATGTAGGGATTTATAGAAGGTGGTTGCCATGACAGTGGTAATTGGAAGTACTACACAGCAAGATGCATGCAGTTAGCAAGTGGAGGACACTGATTGGTGCAGAGGCCATCACCTGATCATGTGCATCACCAACATAACCATGCTGCAATCTATTCAAAGCAGCTCAATCCATTTACTGGAGAGAGACCGAGAGAGAGAGAGAGAGAGAGAGAGAGAGAGAAAGAAAAAAAAAAAAACAAGCCTAAGGCAAAGCAAAAGCCAAAGGAAAAAAAACCATAATAACATCCAGCAAACCATCCAGAACAGACATCATTCCCACAACAGATATGTGAAGTATATATGCATGTAATTGAATGTAGTACCTGGTCCATAATAATGGGATAGATGATGTGGAATGATTTATATGTGCCATCAGGTGTTGTAATGATGTTCAACTGAACAACTGCTATGGACAATAGTGTCTGTCCCTATGGGTAGTGGCCATAGCCATCAACTGTGCAGATCAGCACTGACTGACAAGATGTAAACCATCATAGTGTGTGTTGTGTAATGGGAAGTATGTATATTATGTGGCCAATAGCTGGTGGTGAAAGTAATGCCATTATGATGGACACATGGGATCCACAGCCCACCCCTTGTGGGATACTCAGATTAAGCTGTAATGTAGCATGCAGGAATGTCATAGGTGTGTAACAGGGTTACCTGCAATCTGGCCCTACATATACCCCCCTAATGTCAGGCTGTGTCCATATGTGGCACCTGTCTGTGTTGTAGCAAGGCAGAACAGTGCAGCTGTGCAGGAAGGTGTTGTGAAATTGTGGACCTGATGTCTGAATGTACCCCACATATAGGTATGCATATGCGTACATATGTACACATATATTTTATATATATATATATATATATATATATATATATATATATATATATACAAGTATGTCCACAAATGTACAGATACCCATGTGTAGACATATATATGAGCACATATATACATCACATATATCTATACATATATAGATATATACCTATATGCATGTCTACATATATACAAACACACACACAAACATATATGTATGTAAATACATGTCCACTATATTATTACCACAGTGATGCATGCTATGTGCGAGGCAACAGCACACATAGCAATATACACATATATCTACAGCCGGCAGTGTGTGCAACATGGACAGGTAAGTCACATGTTAACCCCTTGTTGGGACCACATTGCCCTCGTCTGTGAAGTATGGAATGGGAATATGGGGATATATGGCAGGTATAGTTGTGGAGGTGGTCAGGGTTGTTAGATATAGGGGACAGTCTACAGGGGTGGTATGTGACACATGTGGTGGGTGAACACCCTGGATGGTGTGTATGTGGCCTGTGATGTGGACACCCCATGGGCCCCAATATGGACACAAAGGGAACAAGCCTCCCACCCACTGCTACTCACAACAGCAGTCCACTCCTGAAGGTGCCTGGCCTGGAGGTTGAGCAAGAGGAGCCTGTCGGCCCTGTGAATGTGTACTGGGTACCTCAGAGTGATGTAGCACATCCCACATGTGTCTGTGGAGCCCGTCATAGAACAGACCCTGGACCTGATCTCAGGGGATAGGAACATGCCTGTGTGTGTCTCCGGGGGGGGGGGCAACATCCCCTGGTTCGGTTCCACCTGACGGTATTGCTGGACCAGTACATGAGGAGGCCCCAGGTTGGACACACATGTGATGTGGCCAAGTAACATGGGAAGATGGGTTACGAGAGGTGGTTCTGCTGGGAAATAGTACATATACATGTTATTGTGTCACTGTTATAGAACATATGTTGGTAGTAATAGTCTACACAATACCAGAACATGTCCAACAGCATGCATAGATATCCCCAATAACACAGAATGTCAGATGTGCAGCAATCACAAAGCATCCATACCACAGGCATATATGGAACCATAGTGGCCCTGACAATGGCATGCAGGTGAATAGTCTGTAACAGACCAGCAATGATAGTGTCCACACAGGGAACATGGCTACAATCACATAGCAGAAAGTATGGTGCAATACAATATCTGTCCCACTGGTAGGTAAGCTGCAGCCATACCTAATGAGTTGTGTGTACAGTTTGTTGCAGCTAATATGGTGGGGGGTGACAGAGATGTGTATTAAGAACTGTGGTAACCTTGCTGTATGAGTTGCTCAGACCTGTTTCCATCTTCATGTCTTTCAGCCAAGATGTTCCATACACGTTTGCCAACTTATGCAGCAGCCAAAAATGAAGTGCTGATCACATACTTAATCCAGCACTACCTTGTGCTGTTTGGCAGGGCCACCCATGATCAGCAGGAGCAGACCGCCCTGTGGAATGACCTAGTCCACAGGGTCAATGATGTCGGACTGCACAACCGCAGTTATGAGCAGATCCGGCATCATTGTACTGACCTGCTTCACAATGCCCATCGGCGTGCTGCTGCAGTCCAGGGGGATCACCTTGCCACAGGGGGGGGGCCATGCCATCCATCCCCCTGACATGTGTGGAGGAACTTCTGGCCAGCCTCGTGGCACCTGCCCATCCAGCCAGCCACCAATCACCGGACACCTTTGTGGAGGTGGGTGGTACCCACACACCAGCTGAGGAGTTTGCATGTAAGGATACAGGGCACTTCAATAGACCACTGTTGCATATATATCTGCATTGGTACAGGTAGAGCATGCATATCTGACATGTCATAGATATATTGTGTTGCTGATAAACAGATGTCCAGATGTGGTAGTATTGTGGAAAATTACCATTGATGTATTGTAATACTGCACCCACCCTGTAGCACTGCCACAGGTGTGGCCACTGACATTGCATCTCTCACCCTCTTATGTAGGTCCCTCCAGTTTACCTCCAAGGCAGCAGCCTGTAGCTGGTGAGTATGGTTTATGTAGATGCTTGCAAACACACCGGGCATGTAATGGCAATGGTATATTCCATGCACACATCTAACACACCTACACTGAATGCATGCTGTACATGTGCACGTATTGTCGCTGTGAAATGCATGGCATCACAGGGGTGACCATGATGGGTTATTGAAAGGGTATGTTGGACACCTGCATGATAACTAACATCTTGTCATTGCGGAATGTGTCCACAAGGAGAAACATAATGGTGAGAGACATGGCCTACAGTAGGGACATGTTCAGAACAACACCCATATACAGTGCAACACCAGTGTATATACCTGTAGGACAATGGCAACTGCTGCAGAGATACACTATGGCATAAGGTATTACAGTAGTCCACAATATCAGCTGGGACTAGGCTGTAACATGTGGTGTTCAGTGTATGGGACACTGCAAAGTGACACACATACAGGCTTATTTGTCATGCATCTACTAAAAGGCTGAAGGAAGGGGGTGTCAGTATGACACACCAGTGCACTGCAGCAGGGATCCTAAGGATGCTAGGAATGGCTCTATCTGCACATAGTCAGGTTCAGGACCTGTGGCAGCTATAACCCTACCCCCACAGCAATAGTGACGGCAGTGTGTGAACACCATGGGATGTGCACATGAGTAGACCTTGCAATCATGCCAAATAGGGGGACTTGTGTAGGGCAGACTGAACATACACTAGCAAATGCAGATGGCCCACTCTGGTATACCCCTTTCAGGAGTAGTGTCTGCTGTAGCACACACAACAAGAGGTGCAATAAACCATCATGATAAGGGTGTGCACACATATGTTCACATGGTGTGTATGCATCGCGGTCATCAGCTGCACACCTAACACAATCCGTAGACACTGCATGTGAAAGTACAAGACATATGTCACATATTGGGTTCATGTACTGCTAAGATATGCGGTGATGTGGTCCCATGGCAGATCAAGGATGGGTGCGTCAAATCAATAAAGGTGTGTACACCCCCCCTTAGCCATGGCATGCTCTGACTGTTGTCAGTGTAAGAGTATTGGATTGGTCATACATGGTCCGGTGATGTTGAGAGCTGTGCATCAGACATCAGGCATTCACAAATGACATCTGTCCACATATCATACCAGGTATGTGTTGCTGGAAAACATAGGGGCTGTGAGCATTAAAGCTGACATAACCAACACAGTAGTACACATTCAGCAGTGGGCCATACACCTGTGAGGTATGGTGCACAGTACATGGCAGGGTGCAGAACAGATGCACAGAAATACCGTGTTCATGGGTGCAGTGGTATCCAGGGGTAGAGGCTTCACCTAGTTACACAGCACATGCATCACACACATGTATACTGTTGCCAGCATGGATTGACTATACCTGCACTGCATGCTGTTGGGTACCATATGTTGTGCATGTTGACAGAGGGGTAATAGGAGGACTGTGTGTACTTTAATTGTGCAACCTCACCTGTATGTGTGTGTGTGTCCTGGTGGGTAGTCAGTGTGTCTGTAGGGTCACTCTTGTGAAGTGGAGGGAGGTTGATGCATGTAGTATGCTTGTGTGCATGTGTGTGAGTTTGTGTGGCTGTCCATGTATGCACATATGTGACTGTAGGGTGTTCATACAGCAGTACCTCCCTCTGAGATCATGCAGTATATGTACATGGACTGCCACTTTACACACCGGGAATACCTGTCATGTGTGTAATCATAGGACAGCTGATAGTATAATATGGTCTGTACCATGGAACAGGCATTCAGAAGGAAGGTAGACACCAGGTACACCCATAATATCGCATTCAGCAGAGAGGTCACCTACAACCCACATATGCAGCACTACAGATGCATTGGGGAAGTACTAGTCAACATCAGGGAATGTAGCCAATTATTACAGTTGTCACATGATAGGCTGAAGGAGCAGCATATCTGGCATGTACTGAGCATTACATACACATGACACACCAGTGCGTGATATTATGGACAGAACATAGCAGCCTACACATATAGGGGACATGCTCATGATGTACGGACATACAGAGGGTGCATACCGAATGACAGCAGTGAGGCCATGTAAAACCACTACACACAGGTCAGGCAGGCAAAGTAGCAACAGACCTTGTGTTGTGACTGCTTGTGTAGGCATTTAGAGGACTGATATGTTAATGAGTGGTATCAATGTATGTATGTTAACAAGTGTGATGCAGGATGGGGTACCACATTGACATATACATAGGACTGTCTGTAATGCCATGGACAGGTAGGTATTACAGAGGTGTGTGTGTGTGTGTGTGTGTGTGTGTGTGTGTGTGTGTGTGTGTGTGTGTGTGTGTGTGTGTGTGTGTGTGTGTGCGTGTACTCTTACGCAATGCTGTACAGGTTTTAAAGTGCATTTATTGTTTTCCCCCACAGGTGGCGAGGTGGGTCAGGTTCCCTCCTGCATGCAATTTGATGTTGGTGTCCATACAGACACCAAAGATGATAATAGTACTGTTGAGGCACAAGTAGGGTTGTCAGGGGCTAACACTGCACCAACATTTGACATCCCCCTTTTAGCCACATCAACCCCACACACAGTTTCAGTGCCTATACACACCCCATCACCAGTGGCTATAGCGAAGGGACATCTGGCGTTCGGTGGCAGTGCACAGAAAAGTGTGGTAACCATGCCTACTGTGTCCGGTCACAGCAGGCATAGCCAGATGTCTGGCAGGGCACTACATAGTTAGATGTCCCAGGGTGCTCATGGTAGGGCTGCTGGACATCATGCCCCTGGCAGAGGCAACATAGCTGGTACCAGCAGGAGCATGTTTCAGGCTGTCATGGCGGCGCAGGCACATACAGAACATTAGAACAGACAGGGCCTGAGGCTGGAGAGGGCTGCTCTCACATTTGCAAATGACAACTCCCGTGAACTGGCTGGTGCCATCCATGGATTAACTGAGTTCATGGATAGATGGTTTGGTTAGATGATGGCCCTCATCGACCGTGGTCTGTCCATGCTTGAATGTGTGGTGGGAGTGCAGCAATGGCTGCGTGGACATAGCCCAGCAATGCCAACAGCTGGTAGTCAACGTGGATGTGCTAGGACACCAAGGGGGTCCTGTAGTGGCAGTACCAGCCCCGACATTGTGGGGGGGCACTGTCCACACCACAACACAGCAGGTCATGAGCATGTGGTCCTGGCCAGTCCCAGGAGGGACCTGGTACCAGCAGACATTTGTCATCATGAGGGGAGAGTAGCACATCGAGGCCTGTACCTGGACATGCCCATGAAACCCCTGGCAGGCACAGTCCACGTGTCCTTGGCTGGAGGCAGTGAACTGCACACCCTGCCAGATATGGTCTGCAGTTGTTCATAAACACCTGTGTAGGGCAGCCACATGGCAGAACTGTGTGCATGCATACCCACACACTTTGCAAACACACCTAGTGCAACCCCATACCTACACACACCACATCACAATGCCCAGCTCACTACAGTACACCCCTCACCCACACACATGGTGTCAAATGTATGGCCCACCCTCGGCCTCTGGCAAACCAACATCACACCCTGTGCATATGACGATACCTGTGCCATATCCCTGTCATCCATATTGTCAATGCAGGGACAGGCTAATATGGTTCTGATGCACACGGTGACTGTAGTACAGTGTATCACAGTACTGCAGTGTAACATGTAAGGAGTTAAGTGTGTTGCATAAATGGCAGGTAATGTAGCTGTCCAGCAATGATGCATTATAGCTGTTAGTAACACTGGTTGGCTGTGGTCTCTATAATGTTATCCATTTGTGTTGTAGGTGTACATGTGTCATATTCCACAATGGGGTATGGCACTGTGGTGACACCATGGTGGTGACATATCTGGGGTACAGTTGAACATATGTCACAGTTTACTAAAATGGTTATTGCCTGTGCCACATGGACAGATGACCCTCTGAGGCATGTATACCCTGCAACCGGATGTAGACCCATCCACATACATGCACACTTACTTGGCAACACTGGGACTAGACCCCTACCTAGCTATGTAGTGATACTGAGGTGAGGTGTGTCCCAGGTTACAAGTTACATGCAGAACATCCCCAGGCATGTACAGTATGCTAATGGGGGGATGAAATGGGTGTATATGGACAATACGTAGTGTGACATACCATCATATACACATTAACATACACATAACAGCCAGACAGACATCCGAGATACCAGGGCCTATCACTTCTAACTAACCTGACCGTGTGTCCAATGTGTTACAGGTAGGCCGCACACAGCACATGCATAACTGGCTTGGATTGTGGTATCAGTTAACTGTATGGTCGATGGTGATGGTGGTAACCATAACGTGGTACATGGGACATATACCGGGTGTACCTTGGTGTAATGACAGTGTACACAGCACACACATCCCCCAGTGGATATTGTACTCCCTGAAACCCATGATGACACTCTGCCATACCCACATCACACATTGGCCGTGACTGGGATACAACTCCTAGTATACCCCAATGGTGGAACTACAGGGATATGCATCTAATGCACATGCCACTCTCGTAGTAGGGTGTTGCATTGTCATGCCTCACTACTATGGGCAGCAGCAACACTATCTGTACTACTGTGTGGCAATGGGTATTGTAATAGGAGTATGTAGCCTTGGAATGCTGTACCCTACAGATATACGGACATGCACAACTACACACACATGCCAGAACACAGTGGGTATCCCATGCCTATCAACCCATTTGTAAAACACTGTTGTGCTGGTACTGCAAGGCTCGTGTAGCTGGTATGGGGGGAGCTTAACAGGGTACATGTAATGTCCCATACAGCAGCAGTCACAACTGACTATGGCAATGGGTGTTGCATTGGTTGTGAAGGCCCTCCTGGAATTCCCACGTACAGGTGTGCTAACACACAGACACCACTATACTCAGTCATGCACACATACACATGTGTCAGTACAGGGATGCATCACTGCAGGTGGTCATAGCTTTGTACCTAGCTATTGTCCAAGGGGAGATGGGTTGTGTAGGGATTGTGTGTACAGTGGTATCCTGGCACCTGCCAGGTGGCAGCAGGCAATATACCGACAGACACTACTGTGGTGACTCTCAGGGTGAGAATGACATGCATAAGCCAATCCTCCAGGTGCCTCCTGCACATGGCCACTGAGGTGATCAGGTTGACATGTATGCAACATGCATTATAACACACGGTTAGTGTCTGTGATGGAGACCTGTACCCAAGCATGTTCTGTTGATTGTGGTAGTGTAGAGGAGGTACCCATGGCATGTGGTACGTACAGGGTGAAATCTCCTATATGTGCCAGTTCTTACACAGCTGGACAGACATGTCAGTGACAATCAAGCTTAGGTTGCCTGTACATATCCCACCGGGATGCCTGCCATCTGCACATCTGTACAGGGACTGACAGTCATCAGCTTGGCAAGAAGCTATGCAGTAGCATGAGTGTGTTGACAGATAGATGTCTGAGAACAATATGTATGCCATAACTACATGTCAGAAGCCCTCACTAACATGTGCTGTACAGACAGTAGTCTACAATTACATTCCACATGATGGTTCATTACCCAGTAAGGGGTATATACTGTGACACAGCTCACACACCAGGGATACAACAGGGAGGCCTCAATGTCCAGCTATGCCTGCAGGTGTGCCTGTTGTCAGTACTACATTTAGCACTCTGTTCTTGCCTGGGTTAGCACTGTCTACAGTAGTACTGCCATGATACACTACATGCCAGTGTGACATCACATACCCTGGGCTACTACACCTGTATGTGACACATTCATACGGATAACAGTGCTGTACAGGCCTCATATATGTCAGTGCCCCACACATGACACTCACACCCCTTGCTACTGTAATGGCAGCACATAGGCACATGTATTGTACATGGCATTACATACACTTATTACAGATTATCAGACTGGGTGGTGTGACCTGGTTACCAGGGCTAAGCCATGCTTAGCAAGTATCAACATTGTTGCAATATAACAGCTGATCTGATTTACACACTGGTAAGTGAAGCCTACACTGTGTAAGCGCCTGTATGTTTACCTGTAGCTTAGCACCACTTAGCTTCGCGCAAACCCACTCAAACCTGCTTAAAGCTGCTCAAAACTGCCTTAACCACTCTGTATCCAACAGCCCTTGTTCTGTCCAGCAACAAAATAAACAGCTCTTGCAGTTCTTGAACCCAGGCCCCTTCACACTGAAGTCACAACACTTAACCACTACACCATGATCACTGTGAAAACAGCTCTTGTTTTACCAATATAGCTGTCAATACACATACAGAGTAGTACTGAACAATTGCCTTTAGTTCCTAAATTGTGTAGTCCTTGTTATTAATATGACTGTTATATCACATATGTTGTTTTATCATAATGGGTACATAGCAGATACATATGGTGAGATACATCACAGAGGGTATACACAACCGTGAGGTTTACTCATGACAGGAATATGGTTGTATACATATCATAGGCCTATATATGTCTACATGTACATACACATGTAGACCCATAAATATGTCTGTATACACATCTGTATAGTGCAACATATATATGGCCATGTGTATATCTCTTCGTATGTACATATATATGTATATATATATATATATATATATATATATATATATATATATATATATATGTATATATAGATATATGTATATATAGCTATATATGTACACACATCCTATGTGTACAGATATGCCTAGTTATGCTGGTATATATGTAGATATCTATAACTATATGTGCATACATATCTATTCTGATATACCTACTACTGCCAATATATATGTAGATATCCATACATATATGTGCATATGTATATCTATCTGTATGTGTGTAGACATATATTGTTCTGTATATGTATATATCTGAGTGTTTATATGTATATCTATGTACATATACATATCCATCTATGTATGTCGATATCTATATGTGTATATATCTATATAGATAGCTGGAGAATTATATATACATATATGTTCACCATATGTCCTGAACATGGAGTAGAGCCCTACCTTAGCCCCTATAGTCCCATCTTTGTAGTGCAAGGGGATGTCAGGTATGTATTGCAGGTATATTTGTAGACTATTGCTATTGTAATAGGGATTGTCTTCACAGACATGGTGTGTGTGGGAGGTCACATCTGCAATTTACATGTGCACCATTGGCTACTGACAACATCCTAAGGACATCATAGTACAGTACCACTGTTAGCACAGTAATGCTCCTGTGGACTACAGCAGAAATATTTCCCAATATATGTGGACAATCTGACGCACTCTGGACAGTCCAGAGGTATACACAGAGCCCCTTAGTGCAAGACATGTGGACCAAGCCTGACAACGTGGATGTTAACACATGGATGTACATGGGTATAACATGTATCTACTGGTATACATTTGCCCCCATAGGTTATGCATTCACACACCCCTGTCTGTCCTGACACATAATTACCATTGGTACAGAGGTGCCATGGCCACATACTACCCACTAGTTATTGACATGCATCTGTACTGCATCCCACTGCTTTGTCTGTCATACATAACTGTTATGGTGGCCTGGCACCAGTACATCTGACAAGTATCTGGACATGACATCTCAATGGGTAAGTACACTAAGCTGCTAGGCATGTAACAAAGCACTGTGCAGGCTACAGGCATACTGGCTGCAACACTGGCCAACATTTCCTATGGTGGAATACACATGTACCTGCATATATAGCAGGCTCTACAGGCATGTCAAAGCACAGAGTAACAGACACCTGTGTGAAAGTGCACAACCGCAACCAATGTGAACACAGCCACATATGGTAAGCTACCATAATATTAAGTCTATGGACTGTTTGTTCAAACCCATCCTCATATGTGCCACTCACACACTAACCCTACATATATTGGCCCGCTACACAGTGTGGTCTGATGCCTGTCTGTGGTATGGGACATGTGAGTGTTTGGCCCTACAAACATGTAAGCCGATAGGGTAACATACAGTGGAGCAGCATTTAACATCAGATAGACCAAGACCAAGAACAATGATATCTACCGCAGTTTGTACACAGGCCAGGGTACATATTAACAATACACACACTGTTGACAACCACCATAAGTACACAGACCTCAGTACTGTACACACAACCACGGAATGTCTAAGTTATGTCATCAAATATAACCCCTACTATACATAACATGAGTAACAGTCTGATATCTCACTGGCTTGTTTTCAGATATGATGTCACTAAATATGGTCTTACTCTTGCTCTTACTGCATGACATACGTGCAAAGGGTGACTGAGTTGTGGCTGGAGGCACAAACACAGGGTCAATATTGACATGTTGCTGTGATAACCTCATACATTTACTGTTGTAACAGGGTTTGTTGTAACATATGTCCTATGAGGGATATGAAGTCAGTAACTCTCACAGTTGTCATCATCTACAGACTGCAAACCTCACACTACCTTCTACAGTTCACAGATAGGTGCTCTGTGGGTAACAAGGCACCACACACTGCCCAGTCTGCAGATTACCCTACAGATGGGGGTTTCCTCATAAACATAGCACTGACATGACAGGTATTAAAACATGTAGAACAGCCATATCCACACACACCCTGTTAAACCAAAATTACTCCAAATGCAGTATAGCAGCTCTTACAGTCTGTAGTTAGGTCAAGCACATCCCTCTCCTGTGTGTTGGCCTGTTTCCACAGTATATGTTATTAGAGGTAAATCCCCAATCCATCTGTGATGCTGCCTGCCAAACAACAGATCGAGTTCCTGCTCACAGTGAATGAAAAGGCCCAACACCAACATGATGTTCTAGATATTGGAGTGTGTTACCATGCAATTGGCTATGGCAATGTTAACACAGATGTTTCACATGCAATCAGCTAGAGGAGGGCTGCAATTCATGCAAAGGCCATCAGCTGATCATGAGCATAACTTAAAATACATATGCTACTGCCTTAGCAAAGCAGGTGTAAGTCTCCACATCCACCAGAGAGGGAGTGAAAGAGGCAGACAGAGGCAAAGATAAGTCAGGGAGGGGTGGGAGAGTAAAGCATAAGCATGTTTGTGTCACACACCTACCAGTAAAGGGCATCAAACCCAGATGACTATGTAGTGCTATTACATGTCTATGCAGTTATTAAGTGCACCACGTAGGTTACATGTTGAGGAGCTCTCCAAACTGATATGTGATGGTGAGTAACATCTGCAACAGTGATATGGTAGCTATAAGGTAGGTGTAGTACACGTGGCTGTCCCCATGAACAGGTGTCAGTGTCAAGACAGCCACACTCTCACAGGGACGCATACACATTGACACACTTGGCATGGCCAGGAATACAACTCATCACTAGTGAGATTTCCACAAGACAGTACTGTGCAAGTATCACATGCACCACAGGGGTCATACGGAGGTTTTATGGGCAAAGGGTATTTGGAGGTGTCTGACATCAGACAGTATGCTTCAGTATGTCAGTGGGGGTTGTAGTGAGTATGAATGTGGTCATAGGCATCGCACAACACACAGACAGGCACAGGGTGCCAGTACTGATATGCATGGGTGCATTGCTTCACAGGTGTGTAGTGGTCGACTATGCCAGATGGCTATACAAGGCTAGGTGATGGGTATACCTTGGCATCAGGCCACATGACAATGATCTGCAGTGTGGCTCAGGGGTGTAGTGTCTGGATTTGCCCACAAAGGTGGGTATTGTATTGACCATCCAGTCACCTGGGTAACTATTGCATGTGGCCAATGCTGTGCATTGCTTGACATGTATGTGTTCCTTAGTCCATGACATGGATGGTGTCTGGGATGCGCACAACTCCCACATACATGTACAGTGACATGTGGAACTGTACTTGGTGTGTCTGGCCCATGTTGTGTACACAGATTGTTATCATCAGATGTGTCAGTCCTGGCATCATGTGGTGGGAACTGTTAATGGATAGCAGGTTGACCCTGCACCTACATTGATAGCATGATACTGGTATTCCCTGGTGTCAGTGGTATCTGTTCATGCAGGGCATGTTTTTCAAGCATAGTATGTCCTTTGTGGGTCACATTTGATGGCACCACAGATGTTGCAGTTGTCCAGTGGGGAACATAGGGAAGGTACACTGTTGGCGTGTAAATGCCTATTGGACTGATGGACAGGGTGCCATGCCCTCTGTAGCCCACTGCAATCACACCATGGTTACTGTCAGTGGACAATATGCAGGGTGCTACCAACATAGCAGCTGTTGCCTAGGCTAGTGTGTGTGTGTGTGTGTGTGTGTGTGTGTGTGTGTGTGTGTGTGTGTGTGTGTGTGTGTGTGTGTGTGTGTGTGTGTATGAGACATGGATATAGAGTGTTCTCTGGGTAATACAAGGGTTGCTAACTTTGTTTGCCTGGCCTTGATGTCACATGAATGGGTATGGATTTGCACCCCAGCCTCTCAGCTAAATCACATCTGTTATCCCTGTGCAGTGGACATTGTGATGTATACTAGGGCCAACATATACGAAATATGCAAAACCTGCTCCACATTTACTCCAGTTGTTACACACTCACATCCACCTCTAAACAGGATACAAATGACAAACACAGACATACACATACCTGTCATGACTTGGATTAGAACTCCTACTTAACTAGTTTACTACACTACAGCACTACACAGTTATAGGAAGCACCATGGAGATTACTGGAGCACTCCTTCCCCAAAGGTGTATTTCACAATGAATGACATCAGCAGGAGTGCCAAAGTAGGGCATTTGAATTGTAGTGAGTGTGACTAGCCTAAAATTCATTGCTCCCTACACAGACATACACAAAAACATCCACAACTGCCATGTGTGGGAATAGAACCCCTACCAGAGTTCTATATCACACTACAGCATGAAGCTGTTATAGGACGTGCCACAGGGATTAATGGAGTACTCCTTCCTCAAAGGTGTACTTCACAGTGAATGACATCAGCAGGATTTGCCAAAGTAGGGCATTTGAGTTGTAGTGAGTGTGACTAGCCTAAAATGCATTGCTCCCTACAGAGACAGAAACACGCACATAGTTGCCATGTCTGGGATTAGAACTCCTACCTAATTAGTTTATCACACTACAGCAGTACACAGTTATAGGACATGCCACAGAGATTACTGGGCTACAGCTTTCCGAAAGGTGTATTTCACAGTGTATGACATCAGCAGCCTTGCCAAAGTAGGGCATTTGATTTGGAGTGAGTGTGACTAGCCTAAAAAGCATTGCTTTCTACACAGACAGACACACACACATGCCATATCTGGGACTAGAACTCCTGCCTAACTAGTTTATCACACTACAGCAGTATGCAGTTACAGAATGTGTCGCAGAGATTACTGGGCTACAGCTTTCCAAAAGGTGTATTTCACAGTGTATGACATCAGGAGCCTTGTCAAAGTAGGGCATTTGATTTGGAGTGAAGGTGACTAGCATAAAAAGCATTGCTGTCTTCACACACACACACACACACACACACACACACACACACACACACACACACACACACACACACACGTCTGGGATTAGAACTCCTACCTAACTAGTTCATCAAACTACAATAGTACACAATTATAGAACATGCCACAGAAATTACTGGGCTACACCCTTCCGAAAGGTGTATTTCACAGTGTAAGACATCAGCAACCTTGCCAAAGTAGGGCATTTGAATTGCAGTGAGTGTGACTAGCCTAAAAAGCATTGCTTTCTATCCAGACAGAGACACACACACACACACACACACACACACAGTTGCCATGTTTGGGATTAGAACTCCTGCCTAAGTCTTTTATCATACTACAGCAGTATGCAGTTATAGGATACGCCACAGAGATTACCGGCCAACAACTTTCTGAAATGTGTATTTCACAGTGTATGACATCAGCAGCCTTGCCGAAGTAGGGCATTTGAATTGTAGTGAGTGTGACTAGCCTAAAAAGCATTGCTTTCTACACAGACAGAGACACGCACACACACGCACACACACGCACACACACGCACACACACACACACACACGCACACACACGCACACACACGCACACACACACACACACACGCACACACACACACACAGTTGCCATGTCTGGGATTAGAACTACTACCTAACTAGTTTATCACACTACAGCAGTACACATTTATAGGATGTGCCATGGGGATTACTGGCCTACACTTTTCCCAAGGATGTGTTTCAAAGTGGATGACCTCAGCAGGCTTGGGCCATAACCCTAACCCATTCTTCTAGAGGTTGACACACCACATGCGGGCACATGCAGGGTTATATTCCACAGGCACATGTATACAGCTGCTAGATGACTACTTCCTTGTGCAGTCATGTTGCACAGCTAGCACTTGCACCACATAGTCTGTAATGCTGACAGATACCAGTGGCTAATGTCTACAGCGAGCGATATCTGAACCTCATGTGGTCGTAGCCATTTGGCTGTGTGCTGGGTGGGACAGGCCTCATAATGGATGGCCCCTTGTCACAGTCACTCTCTTCCACACATCTATGTACGTCTACTTTTGGCTTATTATAGTGTGTTGTCCTTGGATATATGCCTGTATTCCTATCCACTTTGTGTGCAAAGCATGAGTGGTGCATACTGAGGAGTGTCTGCACTAACATCTGCAACTGCCATATATGTCTGGTCCACTGTTGTTTGCAGACATGGGCTTCATTTGTTTAAGTGTGTGAACATGCCCAGTATGACCTTTCAGTATGTTGTTGATTGACATTGCCTTCATTTCTCTAAGTGTGTGAGCATGCCCAGTATGCCCTTCTGTACTGAATGTGTGGACTGATTCCATGTAGTTTGTACTGCAGTGCAGACATTTGTGTTGTACACCTACAGGTAGCATACTGTTTCTGCAGAGTATTCATCTATCATTTGGCAATATGGGGACAAACTGTGCAGGGGATAGCGTGTACTGTAGGTGACTGTGCCTGTGCTGCTTCATCTGCATAGTACTGTTGTTAGCAGAGATATTCAGACATGTGTACTGTTATACACAGTGATGTTTTCTGTCCTCATGTACTGTCAGGTGGACATTCTTGCTCACAGTGATGTCTTGTAGGACAAGGGTGACTGCAGCTGTGTCCGGTATTGTGGGCAGACACCTACATATTCATGGTAAGTTAGGCCATTCTGGAGGGGGAGCTGCAGACACTGCTAGGTCTGTGTATCCAGTTCAGCACCTTGGTACAGTGCTGGCAGAGGATCCCATACCTGTATGCACATTGACATGACAGTATGCACTTATCTTGCTGTGGCAATGCCTCACAGCTGTACAGATTCGCACAGGTTACCCAGAGGCAGGGGCCATGGGTCAGAACATTAACCCTATTGTGGTGTACAGGCAGGTGTGTAGCCACCCATTTATGTGTTTGCAGCCAGGGATAGTGTGTGCACACAGCTTGGTGTCAGACCCTGCACATTCCATGTTGTCCATGCTCCCACCCCCCTCTGTTATTCTAACCTCTTCCATACATTATGCATACATTCTCTGATACTTTCCCTAAGGGTATCACCCCATCACAGGTGTGTGTTAGTGTTAGTCCACAGTTCATGTAGTGGGACATGGTGGACATGTTACTGTGGTTTGTCCACATGGCCTTGCATATGGGTTATGTGGAGTGTGTTATGTTGTTATTTGAGTATCCATGACATAACATGCATTGGCATTACGTGTGAGACAGAGGCCTTTGGCAGAAGCTTGTGGGGCATTAGATGTTGTTGTGGGCCAGATGTGGCAGGCCGTTGCATTCTGTCAGTCCTACAGTCTCAGACCACCATACAGTATATTCCCTTGGGGTGACAGGGTAGGTGTGATAGGTGTTCATGCCAATATCTTCTGTCATTCTTGATCAGGGGGTGTGGATGCTGGCAGAGTGATACCTACAGCTAGGGACACACCTGCATGGGACACCTGTGCTGCATGCTGCATTCTTCCGCTATTGCCATATACAGGTGGGGTCTTACTGTACCCATTCCCCACAGCAGGGATATGACGAGAGAGGTACCTGTGAGTGGTGTTTGTGTGAGCTGGGTGCATGTGTGCTATGGACTCTACCTGCAACTGACACATAGATATGCATGGGGCATTCCAGTTATGCTGGAATGGGCATGTACATCAGCTGTTTCCCAATACATTAGTCCTACCTCCTTTGTGATCTGCAAGTGTTTAGGCAGACATCACCGGTATCCCCTACTACAGGACCAGTTACTGTGATGCATACCTGTATGTACAATTCCAAGGGTCCCTCCATGTCACAGTGACACAATATATACTGTATGTCTGGGGTACCTTCCCCTGTGTACTGCTTGTATATCTAGCCCAACACCATGCCATGTCAGTCTTTCAGATGGTGACACATATTACCACCATACATTTACAATGGCTTACTGCTAGCATGTGTCAAACTGGTGGGGATTGTCTTTGGCACTGCAGTTGTGAGGGCTTGTCCCTGTCATTAGCAGTAGTGGGCAATGGCCACCAGGTCTTACCTCAACATGCATACATACTGACCACTCTCACACAACATAAAACACTCACCATCCTAACACACACAGACCTGCATATTGTGCAAATGCTACAACCTATCCTGCTACCTTGGCCACCTCTGGGCATCTGTGTTCCACTCGTATTATACCTACTCATACATGTCACTACATTTCTACACAGGATTGTGGGGGCACACCTGACTGTTACTACATTTCTACACTGGATTGGGGGAAGGGGCACACCTGACTGTTTCCACATGCCTACATAGGAGTTGGGGGGGCACACCTGACTGTTACTATATTTCTACATAGGATTGTGGGGGGGGACACCTGTTTCTACATTTCTACGCAGGAGTGGGGGGCACACCTGACTGTTACTACATTTCTATGCTGGATTGGGGGTAGGGGCACACCTGACTGTTTCTACATGTCAACATGGGAGTGGGGGGGGCACACCTGACTGTTACTACATTTCTACATAGAGTTGTGGGGGGACACACCTGACTGTTTTTACATTTCTACACAGGATTGGGGGGTCACACCTGACTGTTACTACATTTCTACACATGATTGGGGGGGCACACCTTACTGTTTCTACATGTCTACACAGGATGGGGGGCACACCTGGCACTTGTACACATTTGCTATGACTGTACTGGTATGTCAGGTACTCCATTTTATTCTGTATTCTAACCTATCATGCTGACTAGAGGCATATCAGTGTACTACAGGTCTTAGCTTTGGTTGCCCTACATATTAGTGTCTGACTTCCTACCCTTCAGAACTAACATCCCACTGCCTGACCTGCTGTAGTCTGTCTGTGTAGGCCTAGATGGGAGGTTACCCATAGACATCATTCAGAGGCCATAGCACAGCCTCTGTTTGTGTTTGTCTACACCTGTCCTGCTGGCTGAGACTGCTGTTGGGTATGTGAACATCCCTGACTGGCATGTGTGAGTCATATGGACACACATGTCGCCCAGCACATTTCCTGCTCTGGGTTTTGTCACTCTGTGTAGTACTGGCTACTATGGTGACTCCAGTATTTGTTGCAGATGTCATGGTGCCACAATGGGTATCTACTATCTGCTGCCATACCATTCAGTCACCTGATTCCCTTGCATGCTCACATCCATACCATAGATACAGGTAACGACACATTCTACTCCATTCCGCAATTGGTAGGTTGATTGACTTACCTTGTGGGTGTGCCAGTATTAAGGATGGTGGTGGAGGGCTGCCTATGTCGGATGCACATAGTACACTCCCTATACATGGTTGAGCACAGGTAGTGTCATGTTTTGCATCCCGTTTACTGTATGTGTGAGTCAGAGAGAGTTATCATTCCCTGGGTCCCTACTGTGTCAGTGTATGTGCTATGTGTTGCCTCTTTGCCAAGGCCAGGGCATACTGGGCATGCCTCCATCTGCCTACTGGGGCAGGCTCAGGTTGTTCCTTCTCTGAGTCACTCTGTGCCTGTGCAGGCCTTGGCATTGGTGGGAGGCTGTGTAGCCCTGCCCCATGCTGTTCCTTCTGCAGCTGTTTCTGCAGGATCATATTGTGTAGCATGGCACATACCATAACAATTTGAGTACATGTAGCTGGTGAGTACTGCAAGGCTCCAACGGATGTGTCCAAGCACCAGAACCATGACATGAGCATCCCATACACACACTCTATTATAAGTCTGGTATGTATGTGTGCCTCATTATGGCGTTCTATTTCAGGTGTGTGTGCATTCCTGATGGGTGTCATCAGCCACAGCTCCAGTGTGTAACCAGCAACCCCCACTAGGTGACCGTAAGGGATGTCCCCATTTGGCAAATCTCTGGAACAGCTGCTTCAGATGCCAGATGTGGGAATCATGATAGCTTCCAGGGCAGCCAGCACGCACATTCATTATAATGCCCTGGGCATTACACACGACCTGGCAGTTGATGGAAAGGAGGCCCTTGTGGTTGATGTAGACCCTACCCTGATTACCAGGTGGTGCTTTGATGCATATGTGCGTGCAGTCTATAGCACCCACTACCTCAGGGTATTCTACTATTTGGTGGAAGACATGCATATTGCTGGCCAACACCTCACGGGTGTTGAGGAAATATACGTGCTCACCGGCATGTGCTGACATGGCATCCAGGAACTGGTGGAATACTCTGGATGCTAATGCCTGTGAGATCCCCATGATATCCCCAGTTGAGCCTTTGGCTAACCTGTGGCTAGTATTCCTAGGCCTACACATACCTTGATATCCACTGGGATGCGTTCCCCTCTGTTAGTTTAGTGTGTCAGGCATGACCGGCACAGCTCAACAATTTGCCGTAGGAGGTCCCTGTCCACCCTATAGCGCTCCACTATCTCAAGCTCATGTAGCCCCTGGTAGGTTACCCTGGGACTCCTCACTGTTGGTTGGTTGACAGCATTCACATCCTCACCACCCTCAGCCTCTTGCACATGTTGTTGTATGATGCCTGCTGCAGCCCCTATCATTTTGAAGTTTTGTTTGATAAAAGTGCCCCACTTGTATACACCGGTGGTGTAGAGTATGGGAAAAAAACAGAGGGAGAAAACAGGAGCTTGTGTTTGCATAGTTTATAGTAGTGTTCTGGGCTGATCTGCTGCCTGTGTAATTGGCTGATTCTGATTCATTTCACCTGCCAGCTGTGCTAGTTCCCCTTGATTAACTTCCTATTACTGTTTTCCCTTCCCATTGCCTTCCTATTTAAGCCCAGGGGTGCACCGCGCAAACACAGTACTCAAATGTGCACAGAGCTGCTATTTCCTGGTTTCCTTTTTTTTTCTTTAAAACCCCGTGTAAGGCATGCACACCCACTTAGGCAATGTAAAGAGTGCTAGGCAGACTCAGACACACCCCGTTGCCTAGCTGTGCTAAGCTAGGAGCACACCTGAGCCACAGAGCTCCAATCTGCTTACAGTATGCCTGACACACACCCCTATGATGTCAGCTAACTCCTAGGCTTGCACCAAGCTACTCCTGCTCTTACACTGTTGGGAGCTGACTAGCATGCTTGGGAAATCTGAGATTCACTATCATTCCCCTCATTTGCATAGGATTACTTGCTAATGCATAGTTGCATGTCTCATACTGAGCCTCCCCCATTAGCAACCACTACTTACTGGCCATGTTGTCTTCTGCCAGCCATTGACAATAATGGCAGAATAGTGATTTTGGTTAGAATGCTTATTTTAGGATGTTTGTTTTATTTTTAGCCCAATCCCATGCCCTACACTTAAACAGCTGAGATTGGCTAAAAAAAATAAAAGTTAATTTTTTTTATTTTTTTCACCTGTTTTCCATGCCAGTGGCCTTATACTTGGTCATTGGCATGCTTTCTAAATGATATCCACCCTTTATTTGGAGCTGTCATGGCTCAGTTTTGGAATTTGCAGAAATGTACTCCGTTACTGGCAGAGTACATTTTTGCAGATGACACTAGTCCTGCACAGCTGGTTTCCAGCTTCCTGGCTTGCAAATTCACATCATTTGCATGGATTTCTCCTGCAAATGGGTTCATTTTCATACAGGAGCTGAGTCCATGCAGGACTAGTGCAGGAGCGCTCATGCACGCCCCTACAGGCTATTCCTGGATCGCACGACCGACATATTGCCTACTGGAGCTCCTGCACTAATCCTGCATGCCATGCAAGGCTTGCAGAATTCGGGGGGATTATTTAAACATATGAATTGTAATAAAGTTTGAATTCGGGGGGATTATTTAAACATATGAATTGCAATAAAGTTTTATTTCTTTATGCTTGAAGAAGTTCCCCTTAGTCCTGGGGGGGTAGGACTGGGAAAATAGATTTGAATACAGAGAATTACTATGGCATGTCAGACTTAATGCCCCTACATTTCATGGCTTGAATGATGCTTTCTCTCTTTAAGCAGCTTGTTACAGCTTAGGGCAGCAAAGCTTTGAATTGTTTACAATTATTGTTTACATTGATTTATAAATATTTGTATTTTATATAAAATTTATGATATTTAATGCATTTTCTATTATTGTTTAGTTTGGACTTTCAGCTTGGGATTTGTTTTTAATTTGTATTTTTTAAGAACCACATTCATTATGTATTAATTAGGTATTTTCTTTAATTGGTGGCTGTGGTACATGTTCCTCATTTTTTTCTTGGTTCATTGCTGATTCATCAAAGTCTCTGCTTGTTTCAGAACTGTGGTAGGCGCAAACAAGATGAGAGATAAGTTGTTGGCATAAAATAAATGATGCAATAGAAGGTGAAGGCAGGAGCATAGCTGACTCAACCAGTACCCTGTGCTGGTACCGTGAACCAGTGTCCCACCACCTCAGACAGCAAAAAAAAAAAAGCACTTTACTGTATTAAGCCAGATCCATGCACCTCCCCCCCCCCCATTGAAGAGCAAAAAATAATAATAAGTGTTGTAGCACTTTATGTGGAGTTTAAACTGAAGCAACTGTTTGCTACTTTGTAGCAATCAGTTTGCTATAATTTAAAAGTGTATAAAAAAACTCTTTATTTTTTTAACTGTAACCTGAGCTCTGTAGTGCTCCATCCAGGTAGGATATAAACTATAGCAACAGCTCCTGCAGTTTATATTATACCTGCTCAGAGTGCTATAATGCTCAGGTTTTAGTTAAAAAATGCCCTTCTTATAAACTGTAGCAAAATGCTTGCTGCAAATGTAGCATACAGTTGCTACAGTTTATACCCTGTCTGCCCAGAGAGCTATGGTGTTTGGGTTTTGGTTAAAAATTTTTTTTTTTAATTTTTAAACTGTAGAAAACTGCTTGCTACAAGGTAGCATGCAGTTGCTACAGTTTAGACCACACACATAGGTTTGACTGCAAATGCAATACTGGCTTTTAAAAGACAGTACTGCATTAAAGAAAGATCAGGATCAGCTGATTATGCTCCCAACACTTTGCGCATGTGGCAGTTGCCCCTCTCACTCATCCCTAGCTATGGTATTTGGTGAAGGAATGAAGTCTCAGTAGAATCCCATTGTAGAAATGTGTGTAAAGAGAGTGGTGATGGAAATATCTGCACTCCTTTATGAGGGGATATATAATGTGGTAGATAGAGGAAAAGGGAGAGGAAGATGGAGACTGGTTACAGAAGTGGGAGGGTCTTTAAGAGGAGATAGAGGAAAGGCAGAGACTAGTTAGAGAAATTAGGGAGCAGGAGAAGGTAAGAGAAGCGATAGGGGTAGCAGCAGGGAGGGAAAGCAGATTGAACAATGGTTTCCCCATTATGTTTTTTCAAGATGGTGAAGAAGTGGATGGTGATATTATGATGAAACTTCAAAGAGCCATTAAAAGGGAGTTGGGCTCCATGCCACGACAACAGGAAGGGTATGGCATTACTTAAGGACAAACAGGGATGTAAGACCCAGGAAATTACAAGCTAATATCTGTAACTAATACTAATATGAAGGTGTTTCTTGAGGTTCTTGCTAAATGAGAAGAAGAAATGGTTGATAGTTTGACTGGGAAAGGGTGGGAGGGATTTGTTAAAGGTAGGATATCAACAGGTCATTGGAGGCTAATCATGTGATATGCAGACTGCTTAAAGAAGAAAAGGCTGAAGAGGTATGAGGCAATGCTAATGGATATTGTGGATGGGTGAATGGATGAGGATCGATTTAATGCTGAGAATTAGGATTTTATGTCAATGTGTTGAGAGAAGTACATTTTGGGGAGAGGTGGACTAATGTGGTTAGGGTCTTTTAGGACAGTCTTAGCCTTAAGGTTTTGCTGAAAGGAAAGTGTTCTAAGTTAAAAAAGTTGGACAGGGCACAAGGCAAGGTTGCCTGCTGTTCCTATATTTAGCCTTTCATTATTAAGGTTCATGCTACAAACGTTTTATAGGCCTTAAGGAAAATACTGGAGAACCAAACATGAAATGTATAGGTTGCAGAGTTTCCAAAATATAACAAGTTGTTTGGGAAAGTTTAGCAAAAAATATAATTCTGGGTTTTTGTGCATTGTAATACATTATAGAATTTATGGAAAGGCTATGACTCCACTGACTATTATCACTGTAAAAAATATTTCTTACTGATAACATTGCTATTTGTACATTTTTAATTCATTTTAATAGCTTTTATTGTTCATAAAAATATTTGTTTATCTTATGCTTTTTAAATTCAAAATGCTCTGGAATGCAAGAATGTGTGTAGGCTGCTAGAGGTGTGACATTCCACACCATGTAGGTGACAATGAGTTAATCAGATGTTATTGATGTTATTGGTGCTTGTAGTAGCCTGCATTGAATTTTATTTATTGGGGAAAAGATGGCCAAGATGTACTACTGAAGGGTTATGGCAGCAGTCTAGGGTGAAAAGTGAGAGTATGTTGATGTAAATGGGAGGATATTATAGGTGCAGAAAAGTGGGAGGGAGTTGTAAAAAAATCTCAGCATGATTTTTAATGGAAAGACACTCAAATGGAAGATGTGGATAAGGAATAATATTTGAAATCTGACAGATAAATGAAGGAGAACAAGGGAGGAATTAAGAAATGAGGAGAGGTAAGAGTGGAGTCTAGGATAGGGGATGGAGAGTGGTTCAGGTACGTGTAGCTGAGTTGTATGCAGGTGAAAGCAGTGAGAGTGTCTATAAAGTAAAGGTGTTCATTAGATGAGGATGATGAGGCACAGGAGGAGGTATCAAAGAAGAAGGGGAGTAAGCAGAAAATGGAGGGAATAGAGAAGTTTGAAAGGAGGTTGGCATTGACAGAATATAAGAGTGGATGAGCCAGAATGGATAAGGAAGACATTGTGGGTATGTGTTTTGGCAGATGGTACAAAAGGCTAGGTAGGATAAGGTGGGGGGGTCTCTTGCAACGTGACAGGAATATGAGGTGCGGAGCAAAAGGAACAGATTATTTGTACAGCCAGGGGAAATATGTGCCACTGAGTAGGCTAAAGGACACGATTAAATATGAGGAGGGCCAAATAAGTTTGCTTACACCTGACAGAAACACACTCAATTTAGTGCAATTTCCTGGTTATGCATTAATGCGGACCTTTTTGAAGTCAGCATCCCAGCACACCATTTAAACTATCACCAAAATTTTCTGTCATCAACTGAAATGTACAAATATCATGTACATCAATTCGTTATACCTTAAAATTGAGCATTTTTGTTCTTTTGTATTTCTTTTTCACCTGAATATTGTCAGTCCCTTTGTATTTTTTGATGCCTTTATACATCTCAAGGTTTCTACCTACAAGTACTACAGTTTTTAGCATGATTGCATATTCTTACCTTTTATTTATTTTTTGTTGACTAGATTAGTCTCACTACACTAGCAGCTTCTTTTTTTTTCTTTTGGGAGAGAGCTGAGATGGCATTTATACCACTAAGGGAAATTTGGACAGGGTATCCAGGAAATTCCCCTACTCTTTTCAATAGGTGCTGTTGCTTTTATATCCACTAGAGCTACCACAAACTCAAGCAGATGGGACCTTGGTTTAATGTCTCATACAGAGGAGACCTCCTTTATGCTACAGTGCAATGTCAGCAATTGCTCTATCGGGTATGGAGATAGAAAGTACAGCTTCTGCACCAACGGTGAGTGTGCAACATGTTGCACCACTAATACTGTTTGTAATGTATTACTAGCCTAAATATTATCTTACTTTAATTGTAGGGCTGCCACTTTTCATATACCAAATGTTAAGCATTTATTTTATGGAAATGCAGATTTTGCAAAGCAAACTATACTCACAACCATTGCAAAAGACTAGACATCACTTTTTGCCAATATAAAAACTCTTATAGAATTTGAGTTGTTACAGTTATTGCATATGGGCCAGATTCAGGAAGGCTTACACGGAGTTTAAGAGTAGTGTAAGCCTCCGTGTAAGCCTCCTGATTCAGCAACAGCCCAAATCTCCGTGTAAGAGACAGCTAACACATCTCTTACACGGAGTGGGCGTGGAAATGCTCAATACCTCATTTGCAGCTCCAAGATATGCAAATGAGGTATGTGAGCGATCCACTAAGCCCAAACCAGTCCGTGTAACGGACGTGTTAGCTGCAGAAATGTACTCAGCTGACAACTGAGTACATTTCTGCAAAATTAAAAACGGAGCTATGTCAGCTCCAAATAAAGGGTGCATTTGTTATCGTATGCATGCCAATGGCCAAATATGTGGCCATTGGCATGAAAAGTGTTGCAAAAAAGTTATATAACTTTTTTTTTTCACGGATTTATGTGTTTAACTGTAGGCACACCAGCATAAACGGGTGCGCTACCTAAAACTGAAAACCGAAGCTTATAAGCGCACAATTGTGGGATTTACGTGTTACATGAAATGTCAATGGAGGGACTTGCAGAGCAAAACAATATGGCCTCCGGTTAGTGGTTGTCAAGTGAGGGAAGCTCCGTGTAAGATATGTAACTAAGCATTACTAGGCAATCCTATGTAAATGAGGGTTACAATACTGAATCACACTGCCACATAGGTAATGAGCACTTTCTGAGTAGTGTAAGAGTTAGAGAAGGGGGAGGAACAGAGTAAGAGGTAGGTGACATCATGGGGGGGAAGGATAGAAAGAAATGTACCAGATTGGAGGGCAATGTAAGGTAACAGATGACAGACAGACATCAGGGAGGGAGGTGTGTCCCAACAGAACACTAGGAAAGTCAAGAAATTGAGGGCATACGCTATCCCTACACTCTAAGTTTCTTGATATACGTGCGTGTGCGCGCGTGTAAGGCAGGTTCTACATGTGGGAGCATGTTGCAAACTATTTACAACAGTTTGCGCGGGTGTAAGGCAGTGTCGTAGCGTTTTAGCATGAATCAGCCTAGCTAACACCGTGTAAGGATGTGTGTGGCGTTTAAGTGACTGTGAGCGTGTTTAAGCTGGTGTGCACATTGCTTCCCCTCAGGAAACAGAGAGGAAGCAGGAAACAACCAAAATACAGGAAACTGCCAGGGAATACTGCTGGAGTTAATTGGTGGAAACAATTGGAAGCAGGCAATTACACAGGCAGACTAGAAACCCAACCCAGCACTTAAAACACAACAGAGAGCAGTGCAGGCTGTTTCTCACAAGAGATACTGCCAGAAACTAAGCTATCAGAATTGAAAACTGATAAAAGCTGAACTCAGAGCAGAAATGCTAGGGGCTGCCATAGCTGTTATAATCAGACATAGGCGAATTGCTGAGGGTGGTGATAATGCAGATGCTGACAGACAACCCAGAGTGAGGAGAAGGAGAAGAGTATACAGGCCCAGGGTCACCTACCATGGGTTACATGAGCTGGAGATAGTAGAGCGCTATAGAGTGGACAGAGAGCTCCTGCAGCAGATTGTTGAGCTGTGCAGGCTACGCCTCACACACAGAACCAACAGAGGGGAACCCATCCCAGTGGAAACCAAGGTATGTGTTGGCCTAAGAATACTAGCAACAGGTACCTTCCAGAGACCAACTGGCAATATGATGGGGATATCACAGGCATCAGCCTCCAGGGTACTGCACCAGTTCCTGGATGCCATGTCACCACATGTCAGTGATCATATATATGTCCCTAATGACCGTGAGGTTGTGGCCAGCAATATCGCCTCTTCCAGCAAATAGTGGGATACCCTGAGGTGCTGGGTGCAATAGACTGCACGCATACACGCATCAAGGCACCAGCCGTTGAGCGGGTAGAGTCTACATTAACCGCAAGGGATACCCCTCCATCAACTGCCAGGTCGTGTGTGATGCCCAGGGCATAATAATGAATGTGTGTGCTGGCTGCCCTGGGAGCTACCACGATTCCCACATCTGGCATCTGACGCAGCTGTACCAATCATTTGCCAATGGGGACTTCCCACACGGACACCTACTGGGGGATGCTGGTTACGCACTTGAGCCGTGCCTGATGACACCGCTCAGAAATGCACACACACCCGAACACGATCGCCATAATGAGGCACACGCACAAACACGTAATATCATAGAGCGTGTGTTTGGGCTGCTCAAGTCACGGTTCCCGTGTCTGGACACGTCTGGTGGAGCTTTGCAGTACACACCAACTACATGTACCCAAATGATCATGATATGTGCTATGCTACATAATATGATCCTGCGGAAACAGCTGCAGCAGGACCAGCACAGGGCTGGGCCAAACATCCCCCCACCATTGCCGAGGCCACCACAGGCAGGGGGTGACTTGGAGGAGGAACAACCTGACCTTGTCCCAGTAGGCAGAAGGAGGCATGCCCAGTATGCCCTGGCCTTGGCAAAGAGGCAACGTATAGCACATATGCTTGGTCAGTAGGAACACTGGGACTGATACCCACTCTGACTCACTCATACAGTAACAGGGATGCCTAACATGACACAACCTGCTTCCAAATGTACAGGGAGTGTAGTATGTGCATCCGACAGAGGCAGCCCTGCAGCACCAACCGAGGCATGAATGCCATGTGTTAAGTAATGTAACACCATGTATCATATGCACACCTGAGGACCATGACTAACATCCACCCTCACCAATCATAAACCACAAAACACAAACCCACCTCATAGCTATCACAAGGGATAGGAACCTAGATGTAATGCTACCCAATGCCAAAGGTATAAACAGCAAGATGTGTGCAGTGTAAATGCACACAGTATAGGAATGCACATATCAGTGCTGTAATAGAAAACAGGGTCAAAGCGCACATCAGCACCCTGACACTACCAGGGTCACACCTCATACAGTGATGTACATGTGCAAAACATGGAACAAGATACAAAATGAGGGTGACTACCAATAAATGGCATGGATAACCACACACCCCTGTTGTTACCACAACAAGAAGCAACATGCATTAGCCATGGTCAAACACCAATGGCTAAAACTGACTACTACTATATAGCTTGCTGCAGACCACTGTCCTAATAGCAGGAACTGCCCCAGGCCTATGTTCACAGGTTCACAGGTTCATACTAGGCTATCTGCCCTAGGGCATTTATAAGCCTAGACCAGAGTTCCGTGGAGTCTGCCACCCCTTCACTCTGACAGATAATTTGCCCATTATATTGCTGTGCCTCTGACAAGCAGTGATACTGAGGTTATCCCTGGGGCATACCTGCAATCTCCCATCCATTGATTAAGATCTCACTTGAACAAAGCCAGTAAGGTACTCAGCCTCACATGTACCAGGATGTTGTTCCACAGCATAGGGACTCTCTGGTTGAAGAATCTGTCCCTCCAGCACATCCTATTAATATCTGTGTTGAGGTTTAAATCTCCTGCCACTGTAGTTCTGATGGATGTAGAGGTCTTGAGGTGAAGCGTGTACATTAACTCAGGTTTGGACATGGCCTTGGATGTCAGGCACAGGTCACCTCTGAGCAGACGGTAAGTCACGGAATCAAGCTGGAATTCCTTCAGTCGGGCAGCATAAGAAATATGTTTGAGACCCTTTCTCCTCCTGTCGAGGAATTTGTGGGCCCATCCAATTGCCATAGGTGTCGGGTCATATACATGCTGAATGGGGCATTGCACTCAATCAATGGTCCGATGAGTGAAGAGTACAGGGGAACAATGACCTCCCTGGATCTAGATGTGAATCCCTGCATGATGAGGTGGGCAATGTAGAAGTTCTACCTAACTACCCTGGCAACGTGAGTGTCAAACAAAAGGTTACTGCCAACCTGGGTGCCCAGGTCCCTGATAACCTCCTGTGTGCTTAGAGGATTGCCACCTACATGGGAACTAGTGGTAACCTTGTTCTTCCCAAAGGGAATGGCTATGCATTGTTTAGTATTTAATGTAAGGCCATGGCTCTGGCACCAGTTATCCGTGTCTATGACACCCTTCTGAAGGATGTCTGTGTCAGATGGGTGTCCAACTATGGTTCCCAGTTTGCAGTCATCTTCAAACTTTGTCAGCCATAATCCTGCTGTGTTTGCTTGTACTTCTGAAAAGTAGATGCTGAGCAATAGTGGGCCCAGGACTGAGCCCTGTGGGACACCACTTGTGACAGTTGTGGAGTGTGACATGGCACCAGCAAGTCTGAACCTGTCTGTTCTGTCACGTAGCCAGTTTGCAACCCATCTTGTGATGTATGGGTTCACATTTAAGCTGGTGATGTTTTCAATGATACCCGAGTGGGGTATTGTGTTGAAAGCCTTTGCCAGGTCAAGGTAGGCTGTGTGGAGTGCCTTGCCCTTGTCAATGGCCTTGGTGTCTGTTATGAAACAGTCAACCAAGTTTAAAAGGCATGATCTGCCCTCGACAAAGCCTAACTGGGTTGGATCTAATGTCTGCAAGTACCCTATGTCCTCATCTATGACTTCCATTATGATCTTCTCCATAGCTTAGCAGACCCTGCTTGTCAAGCTGATGGGATGGTAGTTTCCATGGTTGGTGGAGGCACCCCCATGTGAAGTGGGTCCACCATTGACATATGCCACTCCTTGGGAACATATCCTGAGTTGAGGCTAAGATCAAACAGCTGCCCTGACTGCGGGTTTAATTCTTGAGTGAGTTCATGGAGCACAAAACCAGGGACACCATCTGGTCCCATGGATGCTGCGTTCTTTCCCTTGGATAGAGCAGTTCCCACCTGAGCATTTGAGATGTTTGGGGGGCTACAATCCTCTTTCATACATATCTCTCCAGTTGTGGTGGAGGGGGGGGGGAAGAAATCTGCACTGAACCTGTCAGCCAGTATGTTGGCAATGTCTGTAGGTTCAGTGATATTTACAGCATTCTGAGCCTATTCTGAGCATATCTGGGAGTTTCCTCCCAGGTGTGTAACATATGTATAAAAGGCCTCATGGTTGTCCCGTGAGTCCTTAGTGGGTTTACTCCCAATATTCGCCTTGGATGATTTCATGGGGAACTCAGTGTTTCACCTATATTGAGCAGGGGTGTCTACCCTTCCACGGATATCGCTCTATCTTGTAGTACCTCCTTCCTTGTGTTGTAGTGCTTGTTTATGGCTGAGGTCCACCACACTGGACGCTTGCCTCTGGTACAACGAGTCTGTGTTTTGTTTGGGATTGCCTCACCCATGCAGTCCTGAAGGTGCTGGTAGAAGGCAGTTGTAAGTGATACAGTGGCTTGGGTAATGGTGTCTGCTGGCTTGGGGGCTTTGAAAGAGACCACACCAGTCATTAGAAGTGTGTAGTCGGCTTCTGAGAAGTTCTGCACTGTGGTCTTTTCTATCTGGGGTGGGGGTGGGATGTGGACTTCCACTGAGAGTAGGTTATGATCTGATCTCACCAATGATGGGTATACCTCTGGTGTTGAACATTGTGAGCCCATGTTTGTGATGATGAGATCTACTATGTTGTCTCCTCTTGTGGGGATGGTGACTAGTTCTTCCATGGCATGTGAGTGTATGAACTCTAGGAACCTGTGGGCTAGAGTGTTGGGGCTGTAGTACTGATCCCAGTCTATATTTGGATAGTTGGGATCACCCAGTGTGATGGTGTTTGCAGGTACATGTATCCCGCCACTGTTTTCATGAAAGCTCTGTGAGGTACCTGAGTTTCAGAGGATGGCCTGTAACATGCTACAAACTGCAGAGCAGTCTTGCCTATGGTTAATTGCACCGGATGGTGTCCAATGCATCGTGTGTTGCCACCAACCATGAGGTGAGGGTGTCCTTGATGAATATTGCTATTGCCACCCCTCATAGTGGTAATATGTGTACTGCATAGATACGAAATATTGTGCCTCTGACTTAGTAGTGACACATTATGACCACCTTACATAATTGAATAATGTGACTATGCCTCTGTCTGGTCTGTGCCCCTGTCCACATGCAGCTGTCCAGATGTCTCTTGAAGAGAGTCAGTGAAGTACTCTGTCTAACATGAACTGGGATACTCTGCTAGAGTTTGAGATGCCTCTGAGTTATGACTCTGTCCCTTCAGCATGTCCTATACATGTATGTGCTGAGGTTCAAATCTTTAGCTCCCATGTTTCTGGTGGATGTGGATTGCTTGCAGTGGAGCATGTCTACCAAATCCTGATTGGACATGGTCTTGTATGTCAGGCATAGGTCACCTGTACGTATGTGGTATGACACTGAAAAAGCTTGTTTTAGTTATTCTTGAAGTATATGACATGTGTTGTAGATCCCTGATCTTCATGGTAAGGTACTTGTGGGGTCTCTACAGCTGCTGCAAGTGCTGGTTGAGGTACATACCAAATGGGGCGTTGTATTCAAGCATGGGCCTGATAAGGGAGAAGTATAGTGGTACAATGACCTCCTATGGTCCGGATGGAATACCCTCCATGATAAGGTGGCCAAGATAGAAAGTCTGTCAAACAACTTTGGCAACATGGGTGTCAAATGAGATGTCACTATCTACATGTGTCCCCAGCTGTCTGATTTGTTACCTGTACTCATTGGGTTGCTGTCTATGTACAGATCTGTGGGTACTGTGTTCCTCCCAAAGGGGATGGCTACACATCAGTTGCAGTCAGTTTCAAGCCATGAGTCCAGCACCAGCTATCTGTCTGTGTGACGGCAGTCTGTAGGATGTGTGTGCTGGCTGATGTATTCACTATGGTGCCCAGGTTGCAGTCATCTGTAAACTTTGTCGGCCACAACCCTCCTATGTTTGCTTTCACATCTGAAAAGTAAATACCAAATAAGAGAGGTCCCAGGACACAACCTTGTGGGACACCACTTGTGACTGGCTTTGAACCTGACAAGGCACCTGCAATGTTGACATTATGGGTTCTGTTTCTGAGCCATTTTGCAACCTATGCTGTGACATATGGTGTTATATTTCAGCTGTTGAGCTTGTCTATGATGCCTGAGTGGGGTATTGTGTCAAAGGCCTTAGCCAAGCGCAGGTAGGTTGTGTACTGTGTAGCCCTCATCAACGGCTCTACTGACAGTTTCAAAGTAGTCAACTTGGTGCAAAACGCAGGATCTGCCCTGTACAAAGCTGAATTGGGTGGGATCAAGGGTCTGTAGGACACCAATGTCTCTGTGTGGAAGCTCCATAATGACCCTTCACAAAGCTTTGCAGACAAGGCTGTTTAAGCTTGTGTGGTGGTAGCTGCCAGGGTCTGTGGAGGCATCTCCTTTGTGGAGTGGGACCACTGTTGCCATCGCCAGTGTTCAGGTACAGATCCTGTAGCAAGGCTAAGGTTAAATAGCATCTGCATATACAGGTTTAGCTCCATCTGTAGTTCACATAGCATGCAACTGGGGATACCATCAGGTCCCATTGATGCTGTGTACTGCGTCTTTGCTGATTGCGGCTCTCACATGGACATCCATGATGACAGTGAGGTTACATACAGCTGTGATAACTATCATGTTTTGGGGTGAGGGAGGGTACATTGCACTGAACTGGTCTGCCAGGGTGTCACTAATATCTGTCAGGTCCCTGGAATATAAGTTGTTGTGTACCAAATCTGAGCATATATGAGGGTTCCCACCCAGGCGTCAGACATAACTGAAGAAAGCAGTGTGGTTACCTTCATCGTCTGTGGTGATTTATGTCCCCAAGTTGAACTTGGGTGTCTTTATGTGAGAATGTAGCTTTCTACTACTGCTGATCACAGCTGCCTTACATTCTGGAGATGTAGCTCTGTCTTGCATTAGTATCCTTCATCTGTTATACAGTTCGTTTATGGCTGGGGTCCACCAGACAGGCCACTTTCCCTTGGTGGTGAGGGTCTCATTCTCATTTGTGATTGCATGGTCCATGCTTACTTGGAGATGTCCGTAGAAAGTGTCTGTGCAGGAGTCACCATTGTGTGTTGTGGTTTCCACTGGCCCAGTGGGCTTAATGGATACCATCTCAGTCCGAAGAAGTGTGAAGTCAGCTTCTGAGCTGTTTGTCACTATACCCCTGGTATCATACTAGCACTGACACAGGTGTAGACAATTCCCCAGAATCCATCAAACAAAATGGACATGCAGGCTTACAGATGCCCTAGGGGGGTAGCCTAGTATGAACCCATTATGATACAGATTGTACAGGACACTACAGATAACCCCAAGGCTGTTGCAAATGATGGTAGTAAGCATGTTGTTGATTCCTGGATATGCTCCGGATCACACAGATATTACAAACAACATACCAGACACACACAGGTATGGCCAACATACATCCTGACATGTGCAGTGCAACCCCCCCCCCCATAATGCCAAATACCTTCCCCAGCAGACTGCCGCCTCCCTGACATTATGTCACCCTTACCACAGAGCAGTGTACAACAACAGTGGGTGTTCTCAACAAAGGTGTCGGCTGAATGGATAGTAAAACAACCACCACAGAATCATGAGAGGTTTGGTCTGCACAGCTATGGAAAGGACCAGCATGTACCACAGACATAATGATATTGTGGATCTATTGACACCCGACCCTACCCAGTGTGGGTTTACAAAGTGCAGACCCCACCCCTAAACATGTGTGACTCAGTTGAAACAGTACTTGAAGTCAGTGATGAGGGCAATGTGGTCCACACAGTGTAGCTGGACCTTGCAAAGCCTTCTGTACAATACCCTATGTGTTCGTATAGATTTGCTCACCAGCTGATATATACACCCCAATGTCATGAGAGGGGTTGCAAACCAGACCAACGACAGAACTGACATGGTCAGACATGCAGCAGCCATGTCAGACTACAAACCACATATAACAGGCATCCCACAAAGCTTGGTCCTGGGACCTTCACCATCTGGTATATATGCCCCATAGGTACAGGCCAACAAGTAAGGACTGTGCTGGAACATGTTTGTAGAGGACAACAAGCCGCCTGACATATCCGATACACCAGCTGACACAAGCATCCAATAAAAGGGCCACATAGAAACAGACAACTGGTGCCATAGCCATGTCAGCATGTTAAATGGTGAAAACAGTATAGTCAGCCTCTGTGGATATCCAGTAAGTGACCACCAATTCCCACATAGGTGTCGACCCATGACATACCTAACATGTAATGCCAGAATGGGGACACAAGGTGATAGATATCCTGCATTGGACAAAAATGTGGCTGTAGGGTTAACAGAAACAATCCGTATACCAACCTAATCATGAGGGTTATGACATCTAGCTAACGGGAGGTCATTGTGGTTTTGCAGTTATCTTTCAGCAGCATTACAAATGACCACAACAGCACCTGTGGGGTGTACCTCAGCAGATACATTCAGCAACTGTAAAGTCCACAACAGTACCTCACCAGGAGTATCAAAGAGCTGGAACACATGTAATGTGTCGCCTGATTAAACAGAATTCAGCTCCACACACTGCCATGCTGGCCACCCAGACACAAGCTGTGCCTGATGTAGAAAGCCATGTCCAAGCTGGCAGCAATGCACATGCCGTACCTTGTACAATGTGAATGGCAGGGAGATATGCACATGAGGGACCTGAACCCCAGCACTGACATACATAGGACAAGCTGTACTGCATTATCCATAACACAGAAGCCACCCCCACGCATGAGTAAACTACCAGTACAGGTTATCCATAGAGTCACTCATTGATTCTACTCAACAGGGATCCTAACGAGTGGATGGGAGATGGTAGGTATACCCTGGGTATCAATGTTGTGTCACAGGTAGACAGAGGCACAGTATACAAAACAAGACATATGTCATGTCAAACTGCACTTACGATGTGTTGATGGACAAACACACTATCCAATAAGCATTAGAAATGGCCTTGGGCACATCGGTAGTGTTTGCCAATGTACACCCATGTTGTGGAATACACTACTGATGTTGGATGAGGCCGTTGTAAGTAGTTCACATATGAACATAATGCAACATGGTCAGATAGGTTCATAGGTTCATAGGTTCATACTAGGCTATCTGCCCCAAGGCAGTTCTAAGCCTAGCCCAGAGTCTGGTTGGCGCCACCCCCTTATATGGAAACAGTACTGTGCCCATTAGTTTGACGTGCGTGCCTGTCTCCAGCAGTGACACAGTGACGATCCCGGGTAAACCTATGATTTCCCATCCACAGGTCAGGATACCTCTTGAACAGAGCCAGCAAGGTGCTGTGACTCACATGGACCGTGATTGTATTCCACAGCATAGGGAGTCTCCGAGTGATAAATCCACACCTCCAACATGTACAATGTACATCCCTGCTATGGTGTAAGTCACTTGCACTAGTGGTTCAGGTGGATCTGACGATTTTGAGGTGGAGCATGTCCATTAATCCCTGGTTGGACATGCTTGCATGTCATGCACATGTCACCTGTAAGCAGACAGTATGGGACTGAATAGAGCTGTAGTGTCTTCAATCTGGCAGCATATGACAGATGTTGGAGACCCTTTATCCTTTTGTTGGGGGACATTCAGGGTCTCTCCACTTGCTGCAGATGTCAGGTGAGATACATCCAGATAAGGCAGTGTACCAGATCACCGGTCCGATAAGTGAAGAGTACAGGGGAACAATGACCCACTAGATCTGGATGTGGATCCTTCCTGATCATGTGGACAATGTAGAAGGTCCTACTAGCCACTTTAGCAATGTGAGTGTCATCAGAACAGTGACTGTCAACCTGGGTCCCCAGGTCCATGATAACCTCCTCTGTGCTTAGAGTATTGCCACCTATATGGTAGCTTGGGGTTACCTTGCTTTCCCTGAAGGGTATGACTACACATGTTTTGCAAGTTGACTTCAGGCCATGGCTCTGGCACCAGCTATCAGTGTCCGTGAGTCCCTTCTGAAGGATATCCGTGTCTGATGCACTGTCCACTATGGCACCCAGTGTGCAGTCATCTGCAAACTTTGTCAGCCAAAGTCCTCCCATGTTGGCCTGTACTTCTGAGAAGTAGATAACAAACAATAGGGGGCCAAGGACTGAGCCCTGTGTGAGACCACATGTGACTGGCCTGGTGTCTGACATAGTGCCAGCAACTCTAACCCTGTGGGTCCTGTCCGTCAGACAGTTTGCAACCTGATCTTGTGACATATGGGTGTACATTTCTGTTGGTAGGGTTTCCTACAATACCTGAGTGGGGTATTGCGTTGAAAGTGTTTTCAAGGGCAAGGTAGGCTCTATGGACTGCCTTTCCCTCATCAATGGCCTTAGTTACTGTTTTGATAATGTCAACCAAGTACAAAAGGCATGACTTGCCCTTGATCAACACAAACTGGGACAGGTACAATGTCTGCATGTCCCCCATATCTTTCTTTATGAGCTCCATTATGATCCTCTCCATAGCTTTGCAGACTACACTTGTTAAGCTTATGGGGCAGTAATTACCAGAGTCCATAGAGGCACTGCCTTTGTGCAGACGTGCACAACTGGACCCTAAAGAGGCTGTTGTGCACAGTATGGAAATGTAAATCAGTGATAGGACTAAAGCCCAGGATACTGTCCACCACAGTGAAAGTACTGAACCACTA
This sequence comes from Protopterus annectens, assembly GCF_019279795.1. Taxonomy (NCBI): domain Eukaryota; kingdom Metazoa; phylum Chordata; order Ceratodontiformes; family Protopteridae; genus Protopterus; species Protopterus annectens. The sequence goes on along the minus strand of NC_056732.1, from coordinate 983,120,867 downwards.
CACTATACAGTACTACAGTGCTAGGTCAGTAGGAATGGATGTTAACAATTGTATGCAAAGTATCCCATGCAAAACCTGCAGGCACAGTATAATCCCTGTTGTGTTCACAGGAAGCATCTGGACAGTAACTACACAACATGTCACAGAACACACAACCTTAAACAGGACTTATTTTTTGGAGTTCACACTCATCCACAACTGTGATGGGCTGCATAGTTCAACATATGGAAAGCTCACACTGGGCATGCTCACACACTTTGATAAATGAGACATCATTCACACAACATGCCATGGGAAGGCTGAACTGGGCATGCTCACACTTAGTTCAAATGTTCCTCTTAACAACTGTGAAAACACACCACAGGATGCACATTCCCCATTCCAAACAATGAAGATGTCAGCACCCTATAAGTAGATCAGTAGAAATGCTACCTCCCAGTAATCCGAATAGCGCTCTGCTAATGCGTCTGTCTCTAGTGTCATAACATAGTTAGGTAGGGGTTTGAATCCAGCAAGTGGCGTGTGTGTGAATGGGGGTAAGTGTGTGTGAGAACAACATCCCTTTTGGCAACTGTGGAAACACACCACAGGGAGCTCATTCCACTTTCTAAACACTGATGATGTCAGCACCCTATAAGTAGATCAACTGAAATGAAATCTCCCAGTAATGCGAATAGCGCGCTCTGCTAATACGTCCGTCTCTAGTGTCATAACATAGTTAGGTAGGGGCTTGAATCCTGCAAAGGGAATGTATGTGTGTTAGTATGAGTGGCGTTTGTGTGTGTGCATAACGCTGTGGAGGAAAAGTGCCTTTTGCCAACTGGGAGAACACACTACAGGGTGCACATCCCTCTTCGTAAACACAGATGATGTCAGCACCCTCTAAGTACAGCATTGGAAAAGATTGCTCCTACTAATGCAAATAGCACACTCTGCTAATGTGTCTGCCTTTAGAGTCATAACACATCTAGGTAGGGGTTTGGATCTTGCAAATGGAAAGTATGCATTTTACTGTGGGTGGGGTTGGTGTGTGTGCACAATGGTGGGGTGGGATGTCTCTTTTGCCAAATGGGGCTATGCACTGCAGGGTGCACATTTCCCTTAACAAACAGTGATGTTGACAGCACCCTGTACAAACAGAACAACAACACAGAAGGTGTTGGTACCAATGATGCATGTAAGGTTACACTTCAACTAATGTCCACAAAACAAAGTAGGATAAACAAATGCTCCTTTTACTCTATCCAAACAACATGGCAACAGACAACTGCCACTACTCAGTATAGTGCTACATGCTACTGTAACATGCAGATGTACCAGAATATACCTAGATAGTGTTTTGAAGCCTGAATGTGGCAAGTGTGTGGATGTGGGATGTTACTGTGTGTGCATTTCCGTATGGAAAACATGTTTGAGATATTGGCAATATTGTTGCAGACAGCTTAGGTGCAGATATCCCCCATTCTCCTACACAAGTGGAATTAGTTATCACAGATGACTGTAACCTCCCTATCCTCTCACATGTCCAGGTGAGGGCCACCCTCAACATTGCAGGACACATAACATCACTGTTACAGAATGGTATCCCTGGATGTGTGCTACATTCACCCCTGGAGGACATGGCACCACATTACAGACTAATACTACTCCCTGGCCATACTACAGGATGTGTACCTGAAGAGTGCCATACAGACACAGTGGTCCCACACCAATGAGGAGTAACCTCTACTGACCCTGGTATCTACTGCATCATATGCACAACTGGCCTTCTGTTCTAAGCTACGGAAGTTTCACGTATGGGCAACATGTACAGCAATATTACATATGTATATATTTCAGGACTATGCACACAAAACCTATCTCATGGACAGAGCTATAGATAGTGAACTATGATACATTTGGAGGTGTCACAGTAAACACAGTATTAACCTGATACTTTGCATTACCTGTGTTTGTGGCAGCTGTTGCTGTGTCAGTGGTGCTTGCTTGCTGCTTGCTGTTTGCTACTCATGGTTTTGCTGCTGGCTGTCTGTATATTTTCTTCTCTCTCTCTCTCTCTCTCTCTCTTCTCATTAGGTTTGTGCAATGACTGTATTGCATGAGTGGAGTGTGGGTACTGAATACTTTTGTAGGTATCTGCATAGGTCCATGTGATGGCCCCTGCACCAATTGTAAGGCAGCATTTGCTAATTGCATGCAGCCAGGTGTGTGTTGATTGCATGTCTCACTGTGATTTCAGGACACTGCTATAAAAGGTATGTGAGATAGGCGTTGCCCTTTCAGATTGTAGGGCGTGGACCATGCTGGTATGCTGTTGACAGTGTTCTGTGAGTGTGAAGGTTAGTATGGGAATCCAGTGATTTGGCCATTAAAACTTTACCTCACATGCTTTGGATGGTACATCTCCTATATTGCCTTTATACTAATTCCTACTATTGACTGTTATATTTATTTTAGCAGAGTGATTTTGTATGGCTGTCATGGCTTAGTGGTAGATCATACAGACTAATGTTACCAAGGTCCTGGGTTTGAGACTGGCAGTGGGACTTTATTTTTGTCTCCAGACTTTCAAAATGAGTACAAGACCTGTCAATCAAAGTGCCATAAAGGCACTTTTAAGCACTTTAAACCAGGTCTGCACTCGTTAGCAGAAGGAGGTGTCCAGTATGACCTGGCCTTGGCAAAGAGGCAACGATAGCACATATGCTTGGTCAGTAGGAACACTGGGACTGATACCTGCTCTGACTCACTCATACAGTAACAGGGATGCCTAACATGACACAACCTGCTTCCAAACGTACAGGAGTGTAGTATGTGTATCCGACAGAGGTGGCCCTGCAGCACCACCTGAGGCATGAATGCCATGTGTTAAGTAATGTAATAACATGTACAATATGCACACCTGAGGACCCCAACTAACATCCATATCCACGCATATGACCCTGCGGAAACAGCTGCACGTCATACAGTGATGTACATGTGCAAAAACATGGAACAAGATACAAAATGAGGGTGACTAGCAATAAATAGCATGGATAACCACACACCCATGTTTGTACCACAACAAGAAGCAACATGGAATAGCCATGGTCAAAAACCAATGGCTAAAACTGACTACTACTATATAGCTTGCTGCAGACCACTGTCCTAATAGCAGGAACTGCCCCAGGCCTATGTCCATAGGTCCATAGGTTCATACTAGGCTATCTGCCCTAGGGCATTAATAAGCCTAGCCCAGAGAGTTTTGTGGCTTCTGCCACCCCTGCAAGTTGATGGATAATATGCCCATTATTTTGCTGTGCCTCTGTCAAGCAGTGATACTGAGGTTATCCCTGGGGTATACCTGCAATCTCCCATCCATTGGTCACGATCTCACTTGAACAAAGCCAGTGAGGTGCTCAGCCTCACATGTACCAGGATGTTGTTCCACAGCATATGGACTCTCTGGTGAGGAATCTGTCCCTTCAGCACATCCTATTAATATCTGTGTTGAGGTTTAGGTCTCCTGCCCTTGTAGTTCTGATGGATGTAGAGGTCTTGAGGTGAAGCATGTTCATTAATCCTGGGTTGGACATAGCCTTGTATGTCAGGCACAGGTCACCTCTGAGCAGACAGTAAGCGACTGAATACAGCTGGAATTCCTCCAGTCGGGCAGCATAAGAAATATGTTTGAGACCCTTTCACCTCCTGTCGAGGAATATGTGGGCCCATCCAATCTGAATGGGGCATTGTATGCAATCATTGGTCTGATGAGTGATGAGTACAGGGACAATGACCTCCCTTGATCTAGATGTGAATCACTGCATGATGAGGTGGCCAATGTAGAAGGCCTTCCAAACTACCCTGGCAATGTGAGTGTCAAACAAAAGGTCACTGTCAATCTGGGTGCCCAGGTCCCTGATAACGTACATTGTGCTTAGAGGATTGCCACCTAGATGGGAAGTAGTGGTAACCTTGTTCTTCCTGAAGGGTATGGCTATGCATTGTTTAGTGTGTAATGCAAGGCCATGGCTGTGGCACCAGTTAGCTGTCTCTATGAGACCCTTCTGAAGGATGTCTGTGTCAGATGGGTTTCCAACTATGCTTCCCAGTTTGCAGTCATCTTCAAACTTTGTCAGCCATAATCCTCCTGTGCTTGCTCGTACTTCTGAAAAGTAGATACTGAACAAATGTGGGCCCAGGACTGAGCCCTGTGGGACACCACTTGTGACCAGCCTGGAGTCTAACATAGTGCCAGCAACTCTAACCCTGTGGGTCCCGTCCTTAAGCCAGTTTGCAACCCATCTTGTGACATATGGGTTTACATTTCAGTTGTTAGGGTTTTCCACAATACCTGAGTGGGGTATTGTGTTGAAAGTGTTAGCAAGGCCGAGGTAGGCTGTATGGACTGCCTTTCCCCAACAATGGCCTAAGTGACCAATTTGAAGATGTCAACCCAGTACAAAAGGCATGATCTGCCCCTGACCAAGCCAAAATGGGATGGGTACAATGTCTGCATGTCCCCTATATCTTTGTTTATGAGCTCAATTATGATCCTCCATAGATTTGCAGACTACACTTGTTAAGCTTATGGGGCAGCAATTAACAGGGTCTGTAGAGGCACTGCCTTTGTGCAGATGTGCACAACTGGACCCTAACCAGCCTGTTGTGCACACTATGAAAATGTAAATCAGTGATAGGACTGAAGCCCAGGATACTGACCACCACAGTGAAAGTACTGAAACACTACACTAGACAGTGCTACAGTGTTAGGTCAGTATGAACGGATGTTGACAATTGTGTGCAAAGTATCCCATGCAAAACCTGCAGGCACAGTATACTCCCAGTTTTGTTCACACAAAAAGCATTGACAGTAACTACACAACATGGCACAGAACACACAACCATAAACTGGAGGTATTTGTTGAAGGTCACACTCATCCACAAATGTGATGGGCTGCAGAGTTCAACATATGTAAAGCCCACACTGGGCATGCTCACACACTTAGATAAATGAGACATCTTTCACACAACATGCCACAGGAAGGCTGAACTGGGCACGCTCACACACTTGGTCCAAATGTTACCCCTAGCAAATGTGAAAACACACCAGAGGATGCTCATCCCCCTTTCTAGACACTGATCATGTAAGCACCCTATAAGTATATTGGAGAAAAGGATTCTCTCAATAATCCGAATAGCGTGCCGTGCTAATGCGTCTGTCTCTAGTATCATAACATAGTTAAGTAGGGGTTTGAATCCAGCAGGTGGCAAGTGTGTGTGAAGGGGGTAAGTGTGTGTGTAAGGTTGTATGAAAGAAACATCCCTTTTGGCAACTGGGAAAACACACCACAGGATGATCATTCCACTTTCTAAACTCTGATGATGTCAGCACCCTACAAGTATATCAGGGGAAAGGACATTCCCCAGTAATGCGAATAGCGCGCTGTGCTAATGCGCCCGTCTCTAGTGTCATAATATAGTTAGGTAGGGGTTTGAAGCCAGCAGGTGGCAAGTGTGTGTGAAGGGGGGTAAGTGTGTATGAAAGAAACATCCTTTTGGCAACTGGGAAAACACACTACAGGATGCACATACCCATTTCTAAACGATATCACAATTATGTATGGCTTTTGATTACAGACATGCCATGTGTGTTGTGCACACACAGAATGCCCATGTGTGTGGGTTGTCCCTCACAATAATGCATGACATTGATTACACCGGTTATGGCAATGAACACATGATGTATGTGTGTGCCAAATACACATATGTACCTGAGACTTTCAATAGTTACCATGTGTGATGCCTGCCACATGTGAATACATGGTATTTGCACAGGGTAACATTATGACCGTGGTCTTCTGTGCAGATGCTGCATGTGGGATGTGTATATACAGTGTGAGATGTAGATGCTATCAGCCTAGTAGTGAGGGATGCACACCTGGTCTGGGGCATAAAGTCTACATGTTGTTAATGTACAGGAGCTGCATGTTCTCACCTTTTGTGGGAGTGGTAAGACAGTATTCCATAGCAATGCAGTGACTGCATGCTAAGAACCATTCAGCTATGGTGTTGTAGATACACTTATTCATTAGCATTCAGTAATTTGTCGGAATCCCTGGTGAGGGTCTGATGCCAACCAAGGTCAGTGGTCTACCAGCCTGTGTCACTTGCTCAGTGATCCCTTCCATGTTCCCTATCACGTATCCCAGTGAGCGACATCCCACATCAGCTGTGGTGGCATGGACAATGACTGAGTCATATGTGTCCATGCATCTGACTGACTTGTATGTTGCTGTTACAGTTTGGCCATGTGTTTCCATCTCATACATGTGATGTACATCAATGGGTAGGGATAGGGTTGACTGTGTACATGTGGCAGCTGTGACATTACTACATGACACACATATTCCACAACTGTACCATAGAGGTGACTGACAACTGACCTTTGCACATGCTACCGGAGTATTGAGATTACATTGGTGATTGACAGCACATAGGGCCAATGGTGAAAAAGAGACATAGGTCCATAGGTTCGTACAGGGATATCTGCCCAGGGCATGTATCCACCTAGCCAGAATGTGCGTGCCTTTCAACATGCATTGTGAATCTGTCTTGCTATGCCCTTTTCCAAGGTTAGTATACTGTGCCTCTTTCTCACAGTGACACATAAGTGATACCCAGCGTAACCCTACAATGTCACATCCAGTCATTAATATCGCTCTTGAAGATAGTCACTGAGTCAGTCCACCTAACCTCTATTGGGATAATAATCAGGAATGAAGGGTGCCTCTGAGTTGTGAATGTGCCCCTCCACCATGTCCTATGTATATCACTCCTGAAGTTCAAGTATTTCCAGCGTGTATCCTGGTGGGATCTGGATATTCTGAGATGCAGCATGGCCATTACGTGAGGGTATGACCTGGCCTTCTATGTCAGGCACAGATTGCCTATGAAGAGTCAGTATGTCACTGAGTACAGCTGCTGCTACTTTAACAAGTCAGTATGTGGCATCTGTTTGAGCACTTTGATCCCCTTGCCGAGGTAGATATGTGGTAGCCCCAGTTGCTGCAGGTGTCTGGTAAGGTGCATGCCGACAGGTTCATCATAGTCAATTATGGGCATGATGAGGGATGAGTAAAGGGCACAATGTCCTCCCCTGGCCTACATGTGGATCCCATGATGATGTGGCCCATATCACATGCTTACCTAACCACTTTGTCCATGTTGTTGTCAAATGGTAGAATGCTATCAACCTGTGTACCAAGGTCCATAATTCCTTGGTCTGCACTTACTGGATTAACACATATGTGGTACATTGTGGTCATTTAGTGTTTGACAAAGGGGATGACTATACTCTTTCTGTCATTCACGTTGAGGCCATGGCTGTGGCACAAGTCGTGTGTTTGCAAGAGTCCCTTTGGAGGATGCGTGTGTTAGCTGTTGAGTTGATTATGGTGTTCAGTCTGCAGTCACCTGTGACTTGCTGAGCCACAGTACTTCCATGTTGGCCTGTACCTATGACAAATATATAATGAACATGACAGCCCCTAGGGCTTTGCCTTGTGGGACACCACTTGTACCAGGTTGGAGGCTGACATGGCTCCAGCAATTCTACCATGTGTGTTCTGCCCTTGAGCCACTGTGCAATACCCATAGTGACATAGGGGTTAATATGTACACTGGTGAGCTTCCCTAGAATGCACAAGTGGTATTGTAGCCAAGGCTTATGCAAGGTCCAGGTAGGCTGTGTGGACTTCCTACCCCTTGACAGTGGCCTTGGTGACTGTTTCAAACAAAGCAAACAGGTTTGATAGGCAGGATTTGCCATTGACAAAGCCAAACTGTGTATGGTGACATGTCTGTAGGTCCACAATATCTAGATATGTGAGGTTCTTGATGATTCTTGCCATAGCTTTGCAGACAAAGCTAGTCAGACATATGGGGCGAGTAGTGTCCAGGATCCGTGACGGCACCACCTGCATGTTGAGGGACCACTGTTGCTGTATGCCACTCTCTGGCCACATATCATGTATTAAGGCTGGGATTGAACAGTGGTGTTATGTCTGGGTGTAGCTCTTCTTGTGGTTCATGTAGGACACAGCCTGGGACACTGTCTGGTCCCATTGATGCAGTGTTTATTGCTTTGGGAAGGGCATCTCTTACCTGAGCATCTGTGATGTCAGGGGGGGGAAGCACTGTGATGCCAGACATATGTTCCCTTTTGGTGTGGTGGGGAGAGAAGGCAGCATTGAACCTGTCCACTAGGATGATGGCAATGACTGTGTGTTTTATATTTTGTGTGACATATTGTATTACCTCTGAGCATATCTGGGTAGTACCACCCAGGTTACTAACATAACTACAGGCAGCCTTGTGATTATCCTCAGTGGCTTGTGGAATCCTCTCTCAAAGATGGCCTTAGACAATCATATGGGTGCCTGTAGTTGTCTTCCAATACTCATCAGTGGTGCCTTCACATTTTGGGAGGTTGTTGTATCATGTAGTGGCGCCATCCTTCTATTGTATAGTGTGTTTATGGCTGGTGTCCGGCGCCCAGGACATCTGCCTTTGGAGAATTGGGTCATGCTTTCATATGTGGCTTCATGATCCATGCATTCCTGAATGTGTCCACAGAATGCCATGTCTATCTGGAAAGGTACACAAACTGGTTATCAGCATAGTATCTCAACAATACATGGTACACATTCTATAGAGGGAGTGTTAACTTCTACTTATTACTGATTGGTTAAAACCTGATTACAGTGTAGCTATCATTCTATGTCATTTGTACTAAGTACTTGGCCTTCAGACCAGTTGTTTTACATTAGGGAGGTTGGTGGCAAGCACTGTGTTGGCAGGACACATATCTTTCATCCATTGAAGTTGGGAACTGCTGATTGTGGGCCCAGTGTACAAGTGTATTACTTCTGGTATGGGCAGTTGGCCTTTAGGCCAGTTATTTAACATTAACGAGGTTTGTGGTCTGCACTCATGTGTGACAATAGGCTGTACTCTGCCATTCATAGCTGGGGACATCTGGTATCAGGTTTATAGTGCCTGCATATCTGAGCTGTATCTTACTGACATTGCTACACCTTGTTTGTTGTAGCAAACATTACATCCAGGCCTCCTGCATCTACCTTTGTTTATATGCTTGTTATCTGTTAGCTTGTTATTTCACTGGTATGCTACTTCCACATAGTACACATCTTTGCAACACATCTGTGACTCACTACTGTTATCTGCATTGCTTACTGTATGCATTACTTCCATGTTACACATGACAGCAAGTGAATGCTTGTCATTGTTGCATTTACTTCATTTTGACACATTGGACTTAGGTTACCTGGCATTTGCTCACTGGCGCTTTTATATCAGTCAGCAGTTGTAGGTAATGTCAGTACACCCTCACTCCCCACTGGACCTTGTTTTCAATCATTAGTGATTACAGAGTTCACAATAGTATTCTAGCATGTCCAGAGGTCAGTTGTCAGTTCCTCCTCAGTCCAGCTGGTGAGTGTGGTACTCCAGAGACAATGTTAGAACAGATGCATGTACACAGACAACCCTCCTCCTAACAACAAATTCAAACTCATGTGAGTGATGCAACCATATACCAGACTGGAGGCTAGGCTCTGTCTACTCAATACCGCCATAACCAGTCACGTGGCAAAGGGGATCACTCACTACACTTCCAGTCTCACGTAGACCTAACACAACAGCGGACCTAACACATGATCACACATGATCATACTTGTAGGCTCAGACCACAGCTCTGCCTATGCAGCAGAGACCTCCTATGCAGACATCCAGGCAACCACTACCACATAAACGAACATGTGCAACACATATCACACAAAGCCAATGTGCTGAACACTCACAGCCATTAACAGTTAACAACACACCTCATACACCTGTACTAGGTGCCTCTATCATCAGGCACACTCACATCACGTTCACCAGGCTTAACGAGGTGAGGGTCACGGTGTGCAGCCTGTCAGGCACTATGACCTGCCACATAACACAAACAGTCAGGTAACCCCAAGGCAGGTACAGGTATGACTCAGTCAATGTCCATGCTGCTGTGAATGGCCTGACACATTCCTCCCTGGACTACATGACATGAGACATTACAGAGCTCTCTGAGCACGTAGCCGGACAGTTTGACCCTGACCTTGAGTAGCATCCTACCCTCACCTAGAACAATGCCACAATATCAAGGCACGATGATCCCTTCCAACAATTGACTGACATACTGGTGTCATTCACAGGTGTGCCAATGCCTGCCATCTTGGGGTGGTATGCTTTGCTAGGGACAGCTTGCACCTGTCACCACAGTCCTATTGACATTTGGCGGAGCCTCCTGCTACACCCATAGTGCCTGTATTAGGCAAGGCTCATAAGGCAAACCCACATCCATTTGTATCACAAAGGATGAGGAAGTAAGAGTGATGCTACTCAACACTGGACGTCTAGACCCAAGGATGCACGCACCCAAAACCCTACCTAGCATTCTGGACATCGATATCTGTGCAGTAACATGAACCTGTTTCAGGTTTCACAGGAGCACACCAGTACTACCACGTTATAGATGTTACCATTCTTGTCGGCCACGACACTTGAACAAGGGAGGGGGAGTATCAGTATTCAATGCAGATTCCCACGCCTCCACATTGGTGGCACAGTACAACATAGGTGTTAGGCCATTGAGTACAGTAGTCGTAGTTGGGGACCTGGGGAAGAAACATGGTAGCGGTCTGTCATTTGTCTACCACATGGCCAACGTGGATTGACAGACATGTTATATAGCCCAGCTAATCATGACTGATTCACATGTATGGCAGGGGAGGTCATTGTGCCTCTGTACTCATCCATCATCAGGCCTATAATTGCGTACAATGCACCTTTTGGGATGTACCTAACCAGACACCTACAGCAACTGGTACAGGACAACAGTACATCATCAAGGGGATGCAATGGCTCACACAGATGTCATATGCTGCCCAGGTAAAGTGAATCCAGCTGGACGCAGTGGCATACTGCCTGTTCAGGGGCAATCTGTGCATGCCATATACAGCCATGTCCTACCTAGCAGTAATGAACGTGATGTACCTCAGGCAATCAGAGTCCCATACAGCCACATGCTCAGGAGAGCTGGACCTCAGCACTGACATACATGGACATGCTGGAGGGGCATATTCTAACCAAGAGGCTCCCTTCACTCTGTAATGAGCTCACACTACTGGTTAGGCAGAGTCCCTCATTGACTCTCTTCCATAGGAATCTGGATGAGTGGATGGAGATCATAGTTGTACCCCAGGTATCACTTCTATGTCGCTGTTAGACAGAGGCATAGTATACTAAAGTCGGACAAGGGCATAGCAGCATAACTTGTGATTGGGTGGCAAAAGACAAACACATTCTACTAGGCTTACCAATGCCCTAGGGCAAATAGCCTAGTATGAACCTATGAACTGTTCATTCTCAACTGTTCGAGCTCATTACAGAGTAAAGGGAGCCTCTCAGTTAGGAATTTGCCCCTCCAGCATGTCCATGTATGTTCTATTCAGTCACTTACCGCTTGCTCAGAGGTGACCTTTGCCCAACATACAAGGCCATGTCAAACCCAGATTTGATGAATATGCTTCACCTAAAAAATCTAGATCCATCAGAGCCACAAGGGCAGGAGACTTAAACCTCGACACGGCTATTAATAGGACATGCTGGAGGATAGATTCATCACCCAAAGACTCCCTATGCTGTGGAACAAAATCACGGTATATGTGAGGCAGAGCACCTCGCTGGCCTTGTTCAAGAGAAATCTTGACCAATGGATGGGAGATCGCAGATATACCCAGGGATTACCTCAGTGTCACTGCTCGACAGAGGCACATCAAAATAATGGGTATGGTTCCCCATACTAAAGGGGTGGCGTAAGCCACAAAGCGATGGGCTAGGCTTGTAAATGCCCTCGGCAGATAGCCTAGTATGAACCTATGAACATGTGTGTACTGCTATAGTACTTCTGCCATATGTTGCATGTGTGTGTGTTGTGGGGATGCACAGGTAATGGCCAGATACCTGCACAGGTGACACGTGTGACACATTCTGGGTGTTCATCCATACATACTGGATGTGTGCTGCCATCCAACCCTGTGATGTGGACACACATTACTCAGCCTGGATATACATATCTGAACAACACCACAAGCACAATACACTACCTTGCTATGTATGCATGTTATTACACAGTTATTCAGTAGTTATGACAGTGATGCTATCCATGCAGCCCACTGGGCCAGTGGAAGCCACAACATTTGCATATGCTTACCACAGACATCCCACATACTGCATGTACTGTGCACACAGTTATCTAACCCAGAACAACTGCACACCACTTATTAATCCTGTCCAGTGGACTACAGATACAGGCATATTGTATAACAATAGTAGGAGGCTACTGCAGCACAGGGCAGATTCACATGACGGAAGGCATCTGTTGTCTGCAGTGTTAAGATGCTTCACATTCACCAAATGCACAGATATTGCCAACAATGTTGCAGACAGTTTAGGTGCAGGTACCCCCCCCCATTGTCCTACACACGTGTTATTAGTTATCCCAGATGACTGTAACCTCCCTATCCTCTCACATGTCCAGGTGAGAGCCACCCTCATCATTGCAGAACACATATCATCACTGTTACGAAATGGTATCCCTGGATGTGTGCTACATTCACCCCTGGAGGACATAGCACCACATGACAGACTGATATTAATCCCTGGCCATACTACAGGATATGTACCTGAACAGTGCCATACATACACAGTGGTCCCACACCAATGAGGAGGAACCTCTACTGACCCTGGGAACTACTGCATCATATGCGCAACTGGCCTTGTGTTCTAAGCTATGGAAGTGTTAGTTATGGCCCACATGTACAACAATATTACATATGTTTATATTTCATGACTATCTACACACAACCTATCTCATGGACATACCTATAGATAGTGAACTATGATACATTTGGAGGTGTCACAGTATACACAGGATTAACCTGCTACTTTGCATTACCTGTGTTTGTGGCAGCTTTTGGTGTGTCACTCGTGCTGCTTGAAGTTTGCTGCTGTTGCTGCTGCTGCTGCTGCTGCTGCTGTTTTGCTGCTGGCTGTCTTTATTTCTGTTTTGTTCTCTCTCTCTGTCTCTCTCTCTCTCTTTCTCTGTCGGTTTTGTGCAATGAATGTATTGCATGAGTGTAGTGTGGGTACTCATTGCTTTTGTAGGTATCTGCATAGGTCCATGTGATGGCCTCTGCACCAATTGTAAGGCAGCATTTGCTAATTGCAAGCAGCTGGGTGTGTACTAATTGCATGTCTCACTGTGATTTCAGGACACTGCTATAAAAGGGTATGTGAGATAGGCGTTGCCCTTTCAGATTGTAGGGCGTGGACCATGCTGGTATGCTGTTGACAGTGTTCTGTGAGTGTGAAGGTTAGTACATCTCCCATGCTTCATGCTGTGTTGTAGATTCAGGTTGCTGCATTTATCTTGCCTGTTCCCTGTAGTGAGTGTGTATGCATACTGACACCTACAACTATATGTCATATGTATTGCTATATAAATATATATATATATATATATATATATATATATATATATATATATATATCTGTGTACATATACATACTTTCATATATGTACATTAGCTGACATTATTGGGTACAAGCTAACAATTAGCAGGGCTGTTTCCGTTAACACTACTCTAGTATGGGAATCCAGTAATTGGGACTATAAAAGTCTGCCTGACATGCTTTGGGTAGTAGACATACTATATTGCCTTTATCTTCATTCCTACTATTACATGTTCCACTTATTTAGCACTATATTCCTGTATGAGAGTCATGGCTTAGTGGTAGGTCATACAGACTAGTGTTACAATGGTCTTGTGGTAGGGCCTACTAGTATGCTCATATTCTGCTTTTGAGTTGAGTATAGGGCCTATCAATCACAGTGCTGGAGGCACCTTTAAGCAGTTAAAGGGCTTAGTAGGTCTCACAGGAGCCAGGCTGTGTTGCAGATTCTGGTTGCTGCATATATCTTCACTGTTTCCTGTAGTGAGTGTGTATGGCTACTGAGACCTACAACTATATTTCATATGTATTAATATATATTTATATATATGTATGTGTAGATATACATACCTTCACATATGTACATTACCTTACATTATTATGTACAAGCTAACAGGTAGCAGGGCTGTTTCTGCTCACACTGAACTAGTATGGGAATCCAGTCATTTGGCCATTAATCTCTACCAAACATGCTTTGGATAGTACATCTCCTATATTACCTTTATACTGATTCCTACTATTACATGTTATATTTATTTTAGCAGTGTGTTCTTCCAAAGCAGGCATGGCTTAGTGGTAGGTCAAACAGACTAATGTTGCCTAGGTCCTGGTATCGAGACTGACAGTGGGAATTTTTTACTTTGCAAACTTTCCAACTGAGTACAGGACCTGTCAATCAAAGTGCTGAGGCCACCTGTAAGCAGTTAGAAGGGTAAGTAGGTCACACAGGGGTCAGGCTGTGTTGCAGATTCAGGTTGCTGCAATTATGTTAACTTTTTCCTGTAGTGAGTGTGTATGGCTACTGAGACCTACGATTATATTTCATATGTATTAATATATATTTATATATATGTATGTGTAGATATACATACCTTCACATATGTACATTACCTTACATTATTATGTACAAGCTAACAGGTAGCAGTGCTGTTTCTGTTCACACTGAACTAGTATGGGAATCCAGTAATTTGGCCATTACAACTCTACCTGACATGCTTTGGATAGTACATCTCCTATATTGCCTTTATACTGATTCCTACTATTACATGTTATATTTATTTTAGCACTGTGTTCTTGTAAAGCAGGCATGGCTTAGTGGTAGGTCATACAGACTAATGTTACCAAGGTCCTGGGTTCGAGACTGACAGTGGGAATTTATTTTTCTTAGCAAACTTTCAAACTGAGTACAGGACCTGTCAATCAAAGTGCCACAAAGGCACTTTTAAGCACTTTAAACCAGGTCTGCGCTCGTTTGCTGAGCTCACGCGTCGCACTGGCGGTGAGCTCCGCTAACACTGCTTACACCAGCTATTTTCTTTGAAAGAAAAGAAAAAGGGGTGACAGGAAAGTGGTGAAAAGGGGTCACAAAGAGGGTAAGACAGTAGGGAAAGAAGCGTGGGATTTGCAGGAAGGGTGTAGGTAAGGCCCATAGATGCCCATGTCTTTTGCAGCAACAGCTGTATATTTCTATGTATTTTGGTGAGACATTTGAAACCTTCCACCTCTGAGAGAGGTGTCAGGACAACATTAATATTTGTTGTACAGCCAATTGTAATTAACAGTTTAGATGTCCAGCGGACATGTGTGCGACATGGACAGCTATGTATGGGCGTAATTTTTTTGTGGGACAGAGTGCCCTTTTTTTTTTTTTTACAGGTGAGAGTGGTATGACAGGTGAAGGAAGTCGGTAAAGCTGGGGAGGTAGGTTGGGTAGGTTAACAGACAAGACAGACAAGACGCATACAGGGACGGTGTATGACACACGTGGGGGTTACACAATTGACGGGGGCGAGGTTGGGATATCCGAGATGCACGAGCCCACAGATGGCAACAGTGGAACTGATATCCCCACCCATAGGCAGTTGCCACTGTTCCTTCACAGCCCAGGACAGGCTGTGCTGGGGGCTGTGTAGGCGGGCAACGGCCGGGCCGTTAGCTGTGCCACATGAGCCTCAAGCTGTCGAGGGGTCCAAGAACAGTGTCTTGGATCTCCCACGCACCACAGACCGGACACCGCGGAGGGTGAGTGGGCGAACCCTCCGGCCACACTTGCAGAGGGGACGGGCCCCATCCTGCAGCTTCCACCGAAGGTGGCACAGGGCCACCGGAGGGTCCGCCTGGGCACTAGTGCCAGGTGCAGTCGCCAGCTGAGGTGGGAGAGGTGGGTCCGCTGGGACCTGCCTTCCCAAGCGTTCTAGGTTTGTGAGTAGTTATGTTAGTTTGGGTTAGTGGCATTTTATTCCATTCAGATTAGTTGTAACAGCATGCATTGGTATTCCCATCAAACAAACACCCAGATATGAACACCATTGAACAAGGGGCATATCAATATCACATGCATTATTTGAACAGCAAAACACAGTCAAACGACATGCAGGGTTGATTAATGGCAACAGGCCATCAGATTTGCAGGTATGAACAGGGCACATGCACGAACAGACATGCATATATGTTTGAAACGGACAAATGTCCATGATTAATGAAATGTTCACATACCATTATTTAGTGGATGTTGTTATATGGAATTATAGGGTTGGGTGGGGATAGAAAGTGATGACACATTCATATGTTACACATTGATTCACATTTCTCATAGGTACACAATTAAGTTGAGGCTGATGTTTCAAAATAATCTTTATTTGACTGTCATGCTACACCTGTTACACATACATCACTATCCTACTTATTTTGAATTTGATCAGATACATCATCCTGCTACACTTTGATGACAGGACAGGGGACAACTATGGCTGTTTAGTCTGTCAGATAATCATTCATTCTATCTGCAAATTGTTTACTGTTATCACCATATACAGATTTTGACCTAGACATTCCAGATTCAGACACACTGAAATCAGTTTGGGATGTTAATTTGTACTTCCCACATACATTTAGTTCTGTAGAAACACACTGAGGCTTATATATTCAGGGGTTATTACTACTTTATTTATTCATACATGAGCCTTTCTGTCACTCTCACACATTCTGCAACTTCACAGTTCAGGTTGGTACTTCTAGGCTTTGTTCACATATTAGACCTGTGGTGATTCAAACACTTTCCAACAGCCTCACTTCTGTCATGATTCAGCATTTCAACAGGGGATATATCTCACATGTGACTACCTCAGATTCTGAAGCTGTACTCTTGAGACTACTGCAGGTTACAGTATATTTAATTAATGATGGGACATCTGTATTACAGCACTGTTTAATTCTATCAATTATATTTCCAGTTACACTTGCATACTGATGAACTTGTTGCAGCCATACCTGCAGACTTTCAATTCCTGCTTGCACATTATATTACTTTTAATCAATACACTGCACTGTTCTGATACATGGTACATAATAATATTTATTTACAAGTACTGGGTGGGGTTACTAACCTGCATGCACCAGCCTTCTGGCGTGCATCTCACGATTCGCAGAGTGGACACCTGCAGCTGTAATACAAAGGGAATAATATTGGACTACACATCTCCATGGTATCAGCTGGTTGAAATCCTTACATACATGAGTAAAATGTGACTTACTCAGTAGTGGGGCGTTGGGCATTTGCCGGGCCTCCTGGATCCAACGGTTCAATTGGTCCTGCTTGCATCTCTTCAGGTCCGCATGGTGGTGACGGACCTGCTCACCAGTGCGTGGAATGCCAGTAGCACTGGTCAGATCACAAGCCAACTGGTCCCACGCCTCTGCCCTATATGCTCCCCATGAGACCTGGCCCTGCATGAGTTGGGCCTCGTGATTATGGACAAGGAGCCAGAACATGTATCTGGACTCCTCAACGCCCAAACGCTGTGCTCGAAAGCAACGTCCCTCACCTACTCCACTCATGCTGACTGCAAGTCTGTTCTACAATCAGTTATGCTGTGTATTCCCGCCTATGGGGCTTATATATGCCGCTTTTTTCCGCACATTTCTCTGATTGGCCATTTTGGAATTGTATCTACTTCACTGAAAATGCTTTCTCATGCTCCATTCTGGGTTTTATCCCATATATATGCTATTTCTGCATTTCTAGGTATTGCTGTCATGGCTTGGTGGTTTAGTTCCTTGACTCTAGTGCATGGTATCCTGGGTTCGAATCTGGCAACTGATTTTTGCTTTTCCTGACAGAAATGAGTTGAGGACCTGTCAATCAAACATGCCAAAAGCACTTTTAAGCACTTTAAACCTGTTCTGCGCTCGTTTGCGTGGAGGTAACGCATGCGCACTGGCAGTTAGCCTGTGGGAGCGGCGCGCAAACGGTGTGCGCTGAGATACATCTTAATTGGCTAGTGACACACATGTTCAGCTAATTGCACACAGTTTCAGCCTGTTTAACCACTGCTTGGCAACGGGCACACAGTTTGCAGCTTTTTAAACACTACTCAGCTACGGGCACTCTGTCTCATGGCAGCTTAGCTATCAGTACATTTCTGACTATTTTTATTCTTATGTTACTTCAAAATATATGCTCTATTTCATTCCATTTTACAAAAGGGAATACATTTACATTTGTACAATACTGTCAGGGGGCTTTTTAGTGCTTATTTACAAAAAAAAAAAGGTTGTTGTAGGGGCTCGAACCCTGCCTGCCTACTCTTAGGGTGGCTACTCTACCGCTAAGCTATTATTTCTTGGCTTACTTTGCATATTTAGTTCTTATATCCTTTTCCACTGACTGCTAGCTGTGATTGCGCTAGTAGCACACCCGCGCACAGTAGCAAACATTTACGGGTTTAACAAAAAAAGGTTTTAATTTAATTTTATGACATCTCTTCACTTTATACACTGATGGCCAGTCGGGGAATGTGTTGTATAGTATAGTGTGTTTATTCACATTTTCATGGCCTTTCTCATGGCTGTTTACTTTCAGCCATTCTAGTCTTCCGGGGCGTGTCCACTTGCAGAGCTTAGCCTACAGACACGCCCCTCTCTCTTACGGACCGTGTAAGAGTTACTAGTGTGATTCAGCATGCCTCATGCACCTCATGCATATGCATGACATGCTGACATCACACAAACTGCAGCCTCCGTGTAAGAGTTATAACTCTTACACGAGGCTTCCTGAATCTGGCCTATATGTTTCAAATAAAAATAATTATTTTAACTATTTAAGGAAACTAGGACTTTTTATTCTAAGAATCTCAGGCATTTGACATTTTCCATTTTTGTTCAAAGGTTGCAACTGCATCAAAAGAGAACATCCTACACACAGAGGGACAGGTGATAACTCTGTTCAATTATCCACTAATGGAGTAACTCCATCCTGCCTATGTCCATGTGGCCTTGTGATGATCCATTCTCAAGATCTTCACAAAGCACCATGGGTAAGGTTTCAGTATCTGCCTCTAGAAAGAAATAGCAACTTTTAGTTTCTATAGGCAATTCTTGTCTTTACCTCATAGTATGAGTCCATCACTTCATAAAAAAGATGTAGGGCTGAATTCATAAATATTACAGATCTACCACGGTGCTTCTGAACAAAGACACGCAGCACCACAATGAGCTGTTTCTGTGGCCATGCTATATGATAATGAGGCAGTTCAGGGAAAAGGAATATACTAATTAGCTATGTGCTTTTCCGCAGGAAAGGCCATGTTCATCCATCTTGGCAAGTGCTGGAAAGTTTAATGGCTGGGTATTATTAGGAGGTGTGTGTGTGTTAGTGTATGCGAGAGACTGCATGTGTGAGTGTTTGTCTGAGTGCCAATCTGCCTGGGATGTAGCAGGAAGTCAGTAGGGGGTAAGTTAGGCAGGTGTGTGTGTGTGTGTGTGTGTGTGTGTGTGTGTGTGTGTGTGTGTGTGTGTGTGTGTGTGTGTGTGTGTGTGTGTGTGTGTGTGTGTTTAGTGGTGGCTTTTGCACACCTCTAGATTAACTTGCAGACCCACCAGGGATACCTGTCCAAATGCATGCCTGAGTGCCATGTAAACAGAACAGGGCTTGGGGAACTCACTATCCATGATAGATCTTATTCTATATACCTTAATGGCACATAGGGTCAGGGGAAATACTAGACACCAGAGATTATTCTGCATAATGTATGTTAAAGGCACTTAAATATTACATAGATTGGGGACTAGGACTAGACTAGACAACAGGGAGAACTCATTTACATCTCATGCCTTAAGGGTGTCTAATCTTAACAGGGATGGGAAACCACTAGACACCAAGGATGACTTTGAATATATGGGTCGGGGGAACATTACACTCAAGGGATAGTCTACATGGCCTGCCTTAAAGCCACTAAATTGGATTTCAACCATATACCCACCCTTTGCTAATCGTAACAGGGATGGAGAACCACTAGACACCAAGGATGACTTTGAATATATGGGTCAGGGGAACATTACACGCAAGGGATAGTCTACATGGCCTCCCTTAAAGGCACTAAAAGGGATGTCAACCATATACCTACCCTTCTCTTGTAGAGGATATTAGTCCTCTGTGTCACTATTAGACATTACGGGAATGCCATGATTATTTTAAAGACAAATAAAATCTTTGATCAAACAGAAGAAATGGATTGGAGTAATAGTTCACTGAAGAGTCATGCAGAAAAGAATGGGTGGAAAGCAACTGAGAAGAATAAGAATATGCCGCTACTCTTAGGGTGGCTACTCTACCGCTAAGCTATTATTTCTTGGCTTACTTTGCATATTTAGTTCTTATATCCTTTTCCACTGACTGCTAGCTGTGATTGCTAGTAGC
Organism: Protopterus annectens; assembly: GCF_019279795.1. Taxonomy (NCBI): domain Eukaryota; kingdom Metazoa; phylum Chordata; order Ceratodontiformes; family Protopteridae; genus Protopterus; species Protopterus annectens. The sequence continues at coordinate 983,100,337 of NC_056732.1, read as the reverse complement.
ACACCCGCTACAGTAGCAAACATTTACGGGGTTTAACAAAAAAAAAAAGGTTTTAATTTAATTTTATGACATCTCTTCACTTTATACACTGATGGCCAGTCGGGGAATGTGTTGTATAGTGTGTTTATTCACATTTTCATGGCCTTTCTCATGGCTGTTTACTTTCAGCCATTCTAGTCTTCCGGCGTGTCCACTTGCAGAGCTTAGCCTACAGACCGCCTCTACTCTCTTACACGGACCGTGTAAGAGTTACTAGTGTGATTCAGCATGCCTCATGCACCTCATGCATATGCATGACATGCTGACATCACACAGTTTAACTGCAGCCTCCGTGTAAGAGTTATAACTCTTACACGGAGGCTTCCTGAATCTGGCCCTATATGTTTCAAATAAAAATAATTATTTTAACTATTTAAGGAAACTAGGACTTTTTATTCTAAGAATCTCAGGCATTTGACATTTTCCATTTTTGTTCAAAGGTTGCAACTGCATCAAAAGAGAACATCCTACACACAGAGGGACAGGTGATAACTCTGTTCAATTATCCACTAATGGAGTAACTCCATCCTGCCTATGTCCATGTGGCCTTGTGATGATCCATTCTCAAGATCTTCACAAAGCACCATGGGTAAGGTTTCAGTATCTGCCTCTAGAAAGAAATAGCAACTTTTTAGTTTCTATAGGCAATTCTTGTCTTTACCTCATAGTATGAGTCCATCACTTCATAAAAAAGATGTAGGGCTGAATTCATAAATATTACAGATCTACCACGGTGCTTCTGAACAAAGACACGCAGCACCACAATGAGCTGTTTCTGTGGCCATGCTATATGATAATGAGGCAGTTCAGGGAAAAGGAATATACTAATTAGCTATGTGCTTTTCCCCAGGAAAGGCCATGTTCATCCATCTTGGCAAGTGCTGGAAAGTTTAATGGCTGGGTATTATTAGGAGGTGTGTGTGTGTTAGTGTATGCGAGAGACTGCATGTGTGAGTGTTTGTCTGAGTGCCAATCTGCCTGGGATGTAGCAGCAGGGAAGTCAGTAGGGGGTAAGTTAGGCAGGTGTGTGTGTGTGTGTGTGTGTGTGTGTGTGTGTGTGTGTGTGTGTGTGTGTGTGTGTGTGTGTGTTTAGTGGTGGCTTTTGCACACCTCTAGATTAACTTGCAGACCCACCAGGGATACCTGTCCAAATGCATGCCTGAGTGCCATGTAAACAGAACAGGGCTTGGGGAACTCACTATCCATGATAGATCTTATTCTATATACCTTAATGGCACATAGGGTCAGGGGAAATACTAGACACCAGAGATTATTCTGCATAATGTATGTTAAAGGCACTTAAATATTACATAGATTGGGGGGACTAGACAACAGGGAGAACTCATTTACATCTCATGCCTTAAGGGTGTCTAATCTTAACAGGGATGGGAAACCACTAGACACCAAGGATGACTTTGAATATATGGGTCGGGGGAACATTACACTCAAGGGATAGTCTACATGGCCTGCCTTAAAGCCACTAAATTGGATTTCAACCATATACCCACCCTTTGCTAATCGTAACAGGGATGGAGAACCACTAGACACCAAGGATGACTTTGAATATATGGGTCAGGGGAACATTACGCAAGGATAGTCTACATGGCCTCCCTTAAAGGCACTAAAAGGGATGTCAACCATATACCTACCCTTCTCTTGTAGAGGATATTAGTCCTCTGTGTCACTATTAGACATTACGGGAATGCCATGATTATTTTAAAGACAAATAAAATCTTTGATCAAACAGAAGAAATGGATTGGAGTAATAGTTCACTGAAGAGTCATGCAGAAAAGAATGGGTGGAAAGCAACTGAGAAGAATAAGAAGTTAAAGAACAAATAAGTTCTTATTAAACTTGAAAAATAATTTAATAGTACATAACTATGTCAAACTAGTTGTTAATATGGACTTCAACAATATGTGTTTTATTGGTTTCAAAATTAAAAAAGGGGCAATATGGATATATAAACAAGAAAGTAACTGTATTTTAATTGTTTATTTTATAAGCTTCATAACTATAAAGTTACTTAATGGAAATTAAGTTTTATATTAACTATCATTCAATATTTGTAAGGTGAAGACCTTATTTATATTATTACACCACCATTACACCAGCCCTATTCATATTAGATTTCTTGATCTGAAAATGTTTCCATTACAGCATGTTTTTAATTTTTAAATAGGTGCTACTATCTTAAGTAATGATTTATTTTATATATATATATATATATATATATATATATATATATATATATATATATATAAAACCATACCTCTCAACTGTCCAGATTTTTGCAGAATGTCCAGATTTTTGACTCATATTTTTGGTCTGTTCCTCATAAAATTTGTGGTTTTCTGACAAATCACTGGGATGATCTGAGGACTAAAGTCACCAAACACTGACATACATTTGAGTTTCAGACTTCAAATCCTTCAGAAAATGTAAGTTAACACAAACCCTGTTACTCTAGCAACTTTCTAAGTTTCTAAGCACATTATTTAAAATTTGTGCCTATTTTTGGGCCTTTGGCCCCCCATTTTGTCAGGCTTTGTCCAGATTTCTTGAACTAAGAGGTTGAGAGGTATGAACTTAATTATTTTATTTAATGAAATAGTAATGAAAAGAGTTTCAGGGCAATTTAAATATGATTAAAACTAGTTTTAATCATTAAATTAGTCTAGTACCTCTTTATAACTCTGCATTCTATACTAACAATTGTTAAGGTATTTTATTTAAGCTTTATAAATATTCTTGAATGTTATTATCAATTACACTATGAGATTTTGATATGTTATATAGAACAGCTTTTGGAATGGTGGTGGGCCCTTTATTATAATATAGGATGTGTTAATGTTTTCTTTGACTATGTGTTTTGTTTTTACTTGCAAGTTAACTTTTGTGCTGGCAAATACTTCTGACTGGATTTCTGTATGTATGGTCTGAGCTTCTCGCTCTCAAGCTTTGTGGTTTTATTACTTGCTTCTGTGCAGAGACTTCATATCGAGATTTGTTTTGTGAAGCTCATACTGTTGTGGTGATTATTTTCTTTACCTTGCCTCTATCCAGTACTTCAGATGATTTCCCTCCAGAGCCGCAAGCTAGTTATATATATTTTTTGTTTTTTTCTCTGACTTCTAGTTGAGGGTGGGAAGAGGAGGAGGAATTAGGAGGAAAAGGAATGACATCTCAATGATATTTTTGAAGTAAGGTTAAAGGTTAAATTGTGGAGATGGCGGAGGGAGATGGACTAGGAGAAGCTTGTGTTTACAATTATGGGCTTGAGTTGAGCTTGGTTTGGGGATCTCAAGTATTACTGAAATACGGATTTAATGCTGTTAGTGACGTCGGTTATTGCCATTTTATTCTTTTGATTTTTCTTCTTATAAATCATTCAGTTGTGGTTCGCCGTCATATTTAGACTGCAGCTGGTGTTGAGCATCACTAACCATTGCAACAGCTCTTGTTCTGAGAATGCGATAATGGGAACACATGGTTGTTTAATAGCTGAAATTAAGCAAGCAAGTTGCTGCAGCAAGTGATTGAGGATGGAACATTCATCTTCAGTGTAGCTATCATCTCCAGTAGGTAACAAGTTGCAGTCATCAGGATGACTTGTATTAAAGAGTAGGTTTTTGGGTTGACTGGATGACAGTTGGTGCTGTTACCAAGATTAGGGGATGTAGTAGAAACTGTATGGCTATGTGTTCATGTAATGTAGCGACTGTCGCTTATTAGTTATTAGACCCGAATGCGGTGTACTTAAAGTTTAAAATTTGATCTTGGTTCCTAGTTTTATAGAATACGGTGCCCTTCTTTTCCTCCAAAGTTAAAGACTCAGTATTACACACTTGGTATATAGATTAAAAGGATAGATGCAGTTCACTTTCATGCTGTCTTTTCATGATCTATTACATTATTATAACAGTTGTGGGAATTAATTAGCTGCGTTGTTGGACCTTTGAAGTAGGTCTCACACTAGTCCTATTTTAGGCTTAACGTATGGTGGTCACTTTACTTATTAACAGAGTGATAGGTTATTAGATATCTGTATTTCACTATGTGTTTTCTGTATTGTTACTAACAGTCAGCTGACTAGTTCTGCACTACCTTATACCCTGTTCTTTGGTGTTGGCAGCTGATTAATAGTAAGTTCATTTTTACCTGCATTTTTCGAAGTACATTATTTCATTTCTGTTAGACACAGACTGTCATATGAAACTTAGGATTTTATATGTTGTGATGTTTTTATTCATGAACTCTGTTGGGGGGTGGCAATGAAGCTGCACTATTGTAGCTCTTTAAGGATGGTCACTTGAAACACTGCAAATTGTAAATGATCTCTATAGTTTTGTGACAGCAGATGACTGATAAGAGGGTATCTGTTAATGGGGGGAGGGGTGTTGCCACTCTGAATTATGATTGTGTCACTTTTTTACTGAACAATTGAGGGAGTCAAGTTCCTTGGTTTTGTGTGTTTTTCTCTCTTTCTCTCCTTTAGAGATTAGTTATTAGGTACTATTGCTGACATATGGATAGTTTCATTTTTGTGACAAAGGTATTTCCTTTAGAGACCATATAGTTCCATTTTCTCTCTTGGAATGGAGTATTTCAGTTTCAAAATGTCAACACTGCTGATGAAAATGTGAATTACAGAGGAGTGGAGGAGATGATCCTAATTAGAGGGTTTTCATGTTTTCCTGAATGTGCTCCTGAAATGTCCATGGTTCAATATGTATACATGCAAATTTTGGAGTTCCTTAATTGGTGATATGTAGTCTTCCAAAAAACAACAAAACAGCTCACACACTGAGTCAGCTCTCCATTCTTTAATAAAGCCTAAAAAATAGGCAAAAAGTTTACAATCACAGCATACCGGTTTTGGCACTAAGCCTTCATCAGTGCTATAAGTAAATCAATATCACATACCTTAGATAATGCTCCCTTGATTACAAATGGATATTACAAATGTTCATTAAGACCAGGTACAAATAATGCATCCAACTTAATAACCCACAATTTTTCGTTTTTATCCAGCAGTGAATGCCATCCCACCTTATTATTTCTGTTATACCAAATTCTATCAGTAATAATAAAAGTAAAAAATGCAGAGGTATGTTTTGTAGTGTGTTTATATAGGGTATTGGTGTTCTTTGCACATCTAATATCACTCAAATGTTCAGATATCCTAAATTTCAAAGGTTGTGATGTTTTTCCCACATAAAATGCAGAACAAGAACAGCTTGCTAGATATATTACCCAGTCACATGTACAATTCCCATGCACTAAAATGTCAAAAACCTGCAATGTATTTTTGGAAGTAAATTGTTTATCCTTTTTTATATATCTACAAAAACTACAATGTTCACATGGATAACAACCAACCAAAGGTTTACCATCAAAACCAGTTTGGCTAACCACCCTATATTTGCATACCCTCTTAAAGTGATTAAACCACCCTGACAACATCCTTCCTTTTCTATATAAAAAAAGACATTTTGGGGGTAAAATCTCTCTTAACCTATTATCCATACGTAATATATCCTAATGTTTATATACTACATTTCTGAGATATGTTGTATTAATACCAAAACTCGTAATAAACCTTAAAGGTTGCCGTATGTTTGCCCTCACTTGATATTTAAGTAAAGTAGACCTATCCATTTTATTGGTAGACATGTAAGCTTGATTAACTACATACTTTGAATAACCTTGATCAGAAAACCTATGAATAAGATCCTTCACTTGCTCTTCCAATTCCTGCAGTGAGGAGCAAATTCTACAAATTCTGACAAATTGTGACTTGGGAATATTATTGCCAATATGGGGTGGATGACAGCTAGTAGCATGCAGAAAAGTATTAAACTGCAGATAATTTCTGAAGATAGAGCTTTCGAAGGTTCCAGCTTCCTGTACTGTAATTTGTACATCCAAGAAGGTAATATTAGAAGAATGATAATTAACCGTAAAATGTATACCCCACTTATTTTCATTTAAATACTGCACAAACTCTTGCAGATAATCAGAATCAGATCTCCAGATTAGCCAGCAGTCATCCAAATATCTGCTCAGATATCCATAGAATCTAAAAATATATTATGGGAACAATCCTAAATCATCTGTTCCTCTATGTAGCCCATGAAAAGGTCTTCATATATTGGTGCAAAGGAAGCCCCCATGGCAGTACCCTTGCATTGTAAATAGAACTGATCTCCAAAATAAAAAACATTCTTGGTCAAAACATGCTCAGTTAAACAAACCAAAAAGACATTAACACCAGGGCGATACAAAGAAGCCCAGTTCAACCAAAATCCCAGTGCTAAAAGTCCCGCCAAATGAGGAATATTAGTGCATCCAAGGTACACAATAGCCAACCAGATTCTATGTGTATATTTTAATTATATTAAGAAATTCTGTGGTGTCTTGAATTCCAGAACATTCAAGAACCAACAAAGGTTTAAGATATTTAGTCAGAAATGCAGAAAGTCTCTCTGTCAATGATCCTTTGCCCAAAACAATGGATCTGCCATGGGGCTTCTGTAGATTCTTATGGATTTTGGGCAGCAAATAGAATGACTGTCTGGCTGGGTTGGGGACAATTAAATGATGCATTGCCTCTTTGGAAATAATACCCTCCTCATACGCTGTATGTAAAAAGTTGTCAATCCTTCTTAAACTCCCCAGTAGGATCTAAATGCATTTGTTGATAGAATCTCTGATCAGATAATTGGCTTAAAGCTTCATTATCATGCATATCCTGATCTTAGATAAACACCACTCCCCCTTTATCTGCCGTATTAATCACAATATATTTGTTCTTAACCTGTGTAGAGCATGTCGCTGCAATGATGACAAATTATTAAAGTTTTTCAGCCTATCAAAATTATGCTTAAATGTAAATCTTTCAAAAGTTGGTATTGAAAAATGGCTACCTTTTTTATTAGATGAAGGCATAAACGTAGATGGTCTAAACCTAAATTCTCTATCATCCAAGTCAGCAGAAGGATCTTGATCAAAAAAGAATTTTAAGTTTAATGTTCTACAAAAAGAAATGACATCCTGTGCAAATCTACTTTCAGATACAAAATAACTGGGTATAAACCCCAACCCTTTATTCAGCAATTCACATTCAACATTGGACAGTGAAACAGAAGAAATATTGTGTACATTCTGCGCATTGGTTATTTCAGTATCATCATTTGTAACAGTGTCTCTAAAGATGCCACCCCAGTGTTTATGTTTACGTCTGCCCCTTCTAATTCTCCTAAAGGGGCTTCCTTATTTGCCTTTTTAGTTGTGGGAGAAACAGAGGGTATAGGCACTTCTGTGTACATAGTGGATGAAAACTTATCCGCAGAAGTCTCAGAAGAAAAAGAAGATTTCTTCAAAATAGACCTCTTCCTTTTACACTTTAGGTTATTTGACTGTGGGACCTTAGTATCAGCAAATGGTTTACCTTGTGAATAGTCCCTAACATCCCACTGGTATTTTTTAATCATACAGGATTTCATATCCTTCCCCATCAACATTAAATCCTTAAACAATGCAGATATCTGTTCTGAATAAATCATCTGCTGTTTGAATGGATTAACCAATTCAAATAACTCAATTATATTGATGGTCAAAACAGAAATTCTGCATTCATAGAATGAAATAAGTATTTTCACAAATGAAATAGCTTCTTGCCATTCTACCAACAACAGACTATCAATGCCTTTAACATAAGGCTGAGTATGAACACAGAGACTCCTAGGTGTAACACCTTTCACCAAATAAGCTTTAAATAATCTCAAATGCCAGACAACCATTCTGAGTTCCTTCATAACTATAGATAGATGGTTAAAAATATCTACACATGTAGTTGAGTCTGACTGATCATGAGTAAGAATTGAACCAATGGAATGTGTCTGGTCAAAAACCTGTAAATCATCCTTATCGGCTGAAAGCCTGCCAAAAGATAAGTTAGATCCATGTTAACAGACAAAATAGATGGGAAATCCATGCACCTATATATTATATAGGCAGTCCAAGTAGTTATACAAAACACGGAGTGTCACATATAAATCTGCATCTATTTCCACAGAAATATAACCCTATTAAATTATTCTAAAACATTGGTACAGTATCAATAACAACCTTATCATAAACCAAAACAGTAAATTAAATCACATATAATAAATGTTCATAAATGAATACACAATATTATAAAAAAAATCAAAACATATATTGGAGTTATAGAGCTTCCTGCACTGTTCAAACACCCCATTAAGTCATAAATCCCAATGTGCAGATGGAAAACACTCACTGTTTTAATCCCTAATTGGCCTGGGTATCCCAGACTTCCTTGCTAGATAATGACAATCCTTTAAAAAAGTGAATTCACTGTAAATGAAAAACAGTAAACCCACCAGTCCATATAAACAAAAATGAGCTGGCTAATGGTTTCCCATCATTTTTATCTGAACGAACAAATTGCTACAATGGTTGTGTATATCTTGTGCTCATATCCAACCTTGCTGTTAATAAACAGATTTGTCACACAACGATATGATCCACAAATTGTCTCTCCATACAAAAGAGATGAGCCATTGTAATATCTCATTAACAACAATGTCTCAAACTCTCTTACTAATGTAATATCACAAAATATAGAAAAACTAAGGCTGCTATTAAAGCCTTAAACACAAGACAAATGTAGAATCTCAAAAACTAATTGTCCACGCGAACAAAATAAAATATGCATGAAAAGCTTATACACTGCTTTCCGTGATGCTCATATACACAATCAAATGAGTAAATGAATTTAAATATGTCTGTTCATGTACATATTCCAATGTTATACCCAAGCTCACCACGAAAAACCAATATGTCAATGTCTAAGCAATAAAAGTCAAGACTTACAAACCACCCATAGTTTACAACCTACCTTATAGATGTAAAGCTGCCAGAATGAAGAACCTCCTTACAGCACAATCTATCCAACTTCAGCGAGGGCCAACAAAAAACAAAAATATGTAGTACTCCTCGATTGTTGACCAAACTCCACCCAAAATGAAAAAAATATCAGGGCACAGTAAATGATGGCAAATTCACCACACATGCAGTCCATTCAGCTTCCACAAGGCCAATGACAAGCAGAAAAACATAGCACTGCTTAGTTGTAAAATAGAATACCTTCAAAATGAACCAAAGCACACATACTCCGGAATAACAGATGGTAAATATACCATAAAGGCAATCCTGGAAGCTGATATGTAATCCTTCAGGAAAATAAAAATTAAGCAGGAGAGTTGCCCCACTTATTGAGCTTTTGGGAGTGGCTGAAATGTGTTTTGTTTCTCTTAAGTGATCTTATTCTGTTTATAATCCAGTTCAAATCCTGCTTCCAGTTAATAAATATAATAATTACAATATTTAATGTGCAGTAGTATTTTTTAATTAAGAAACAAAAAAACACAAAATGATGGACCAGGATGACTCCAATTTAGTGTAGTCAAAGTTTAATATTCTCTATTCGTCTAACAGACTTCTTCAGAAACTAAACAGGATGTTGGTGTTTTTATTTCTTGGTTTTGTCTTTGCACCTTTGCCTGGTACTGCTGTTTTTTCAGTATTTTTAAATTGTTGCAGTAGAGAAACACACTACAGTTGTTCATTTAACATTATCTATTTTTTTTTTATTCCATAACATAAATATATTGACATATATATTGACTGTAGTCTTAAGTCTCTGATATACAAACAGCTGTCAGTAAAGTATGTTCAGTGCTGTGTATTTACAGCAAATATTGTTGCATGGCACTAAGGTATTTAGTAATTTTAAAGTTTGTTATTTTTGGGAATTGCTGCTTTAATTTTTTAAAAAGAAATTAATTTGCATAACCTCTGATGATCCAATATCAGTGTTTTGTGTGCCAAGGAGACATAACTGATTGTAGATGATACTGGACTGGGATATTGATACTGTTCTTACAATCGTGATTTAGAAAGCTATGACAACAGTGAGTATGACTACAACTGCACCTTTGAATTAGTGCTTTAATTGCCATACGGGACACTGTTTGGGTCCTATATTCTCCATTATTGCTATATTTTTTACATTTGCTGAACCAAATACAACCATAAAACTACAAAAGCAATAAATAAACCATAGGAGATAATTATATATGTTATTAGTGATTCACTTTGGAAGCTCGAGATACTAAAATGTCGAATTTCAGTATCTCGAGACCAGAACCAGAAGAGAGAAACTGCAGCTGCATGAAACTGCATATTGTTGAATGTTAGTTTGCCGAATTGGTAGTAGGTGTGGTGTATGCTGTTTTTCCCAGTATGCTGTTCCTTTAAGGTTAAGTGGTGTATGGGTAGGAAAGATGGCAGCTGATGTGTGGTTATGTTTGGAGGGTCAGGTAGGTTTGCAATTTTTAGGGTTTTATATAGGAATGTGGTTTGGTTTAACATTTTGGGAAGTTTTAGAAGCTGGTTAGAGTAGGTAGGTGTGTGTGTGTGTGTGTGTGTGTGTGTGTGTGTGTGTGTGTGTGTGTGTGTGTGTGTGTGTGTGTGTGTGTGTGTTTGTGTGAGTGTGTGTGTGTATGTGTGTGTGCATGTGTAAGTGTTGAAAGTGGTTTGTTTTTTCTATGTGTAGTGTATGTGTGTGTTTTTCGTGAGATAGGTATAATACTGTGCAATGGGAGAGTAGGGTGCATTAGTTGATATATATATATATATATATATATATATATATATATATATATATATATATATATATATATATATATATATATATAGTGGGCCCCTGGTTATACATATGACAGTGGTATGTGTGTTTTTTTTGTTGTTTTTGTTTTTTTTTATGTCAGGGAGGGTTGGGTATTCTTTTTGGATTGCTATTTTCAATATTATGGGTGTCTTTTTTTGCGTTTTCTTTTTTTGCAGTTTCGGTCTTCTGGTCTCGAGATACTGAAATTCGACATTTCGGTATCTTGAGCTTCTAAAGTGAATCCGTTATTAGTGCTACTGCTACTACAATTTTTAAATGAAGACCTCTAATTAATTGAAACTATTAAAAGGCTTCTGTTTTAAAGTTTATTATATCACGAATGGAAAAGCTTAATCTATATTAGACAAGTATTTCTCTGTATGTTATTTCTTTTATTTTATTTTACCCTTTCCCATTGAGATTACACGTCTATATTATTAAGATTAATAGTAATAAGAGAGAAAGAGTGTGAAAAGAGATGGAAAAAAGAGTAAAGAAGTCTTGATACTGTTGAATGGGAAAGCTTAAGGAATGTATTAAAATGTTTGCAGATATAAATATATTTTTGGTAAAATGAAAAGATGTGTTTTTATTAATTAATATTGACTGTCATTATGAGATCTAAATAAAACTTTTACTTAAACTTAATTATAAAGACTTTAAGAATTCCTTCTTAGAGTGTGTAGTTTTAACTATGTTGTTAAACAAATTGGAAGATAGTTTACTTTATCTGATATGTATAGAGTTGCTGAATTGAATGCAGTTTAGGATGACGGTTATTTAGATATCAAACAGTGAATATTTATACAATATTTAAATATGACGTTAATATATAATCAATTATTTATTTAATTAGAATGTGAAAAACTTTTTAAGAGAAATCACACATATATTTATTTGAATGAATGTTTTATCATTTGTTGGTCTGTTCTACTATTTTAATTTTTTTCCTTTTTAAAATATATTAAATAAATATTATCTGCAGTATTAAGATCACATTTACAATACAAGTATTTGATTTACAAATGAATGTATTTGATATGAATTTGTAATGAGAGAAAAGTTTCAGGACACAAGATTTTACATAATTCCACAAAAATGAAAATGAAAACCAGCCAACCACAATGAAGGTAATGACACAGCCACTGGACACTCTAAAAACACCAAATCGAACCTTTAATGTGAAGCGCTTTTCGTCTACTCTAATAGGTAGACTTCTTCAGACAAGGTAACATAGAACACTGGACAAAATTATAAAACACAAAACGCGCCAAATCAGCCTTAATTTAACTAATCAACTCATTAACTTCCCAGTCAATTTAAAATAAAATTACTAAAATCTATGCAGAGTATACAAAGTATAAAAAATAAAAAAAATAATACATAAAATATGAAATATAAAATGTTATGTAAAATGTTAATCAATCCGAACTTCATAAAAGGTTGTCCCAACTCAATCAATTAATCAATGAAGCACACTACTCTAGCTGTGAAAAATCTAATAAATTAATTAAATGAGTTTAATTCCAACTAAACAACTATTCTTGTGTCTTGTGTTAAGTGAAATATCTTATTGCAATGGTGTTCCAAGACATTTTAAGTGTATTAGTTTACCTGATTATGCAAGTCACTTCTATCGAAGTAAACTTTTCAACTTCAAAATACATGCCAAGGAGGTTACTTCATTCAAACCAGGGGGAGTATAAGAGTTTAACCTGAGTTGCCATATAAGTTCACTTTTTTCTAACAGCAACTGCTGTGGCCCACCTTTTCCATCAACGACTACATGATCAATAACTTTGACAAGAAAATGGTGGGTAGAATGTTCATTACAGTGTCTTGCTAAAGCATTGGTATTAGTCTTCTTCCTAATATGGTAAATGTGTTCGTATATCCTTTCTTTAAGCTTCCTGTCAGTCTTCCCAACATAAAATGCTGGGTATAGCTGACAGGAAGCTAAGTAGACCACTGACCTTGAATTAAAATTGTACCTGCCTCTAAATTTAAACACATATGATTCACTTTTATACTCGACCCTGTGCCAATGTACCTGCAATAGTTACATGATTCACATTTGTAGGTGCCTTCAACCTTAACAGAATTCTTAGTGTTGGTTTCTACTATACTCTTCAGGTTCCTACCCTTCCTAAAAAATTATTGTAGGGTAGTCGCCCAACCTGTCACCCAGTTCTTTTTCGTGTACCAAAAGGTTCCAATTCCTTTTTAAAATGTTACCAATATTACCTGCTTCTATACAGAAAGAAGTAATAAAACTTTTTCTGAAACACACAGTGTCAGATCTTTGTGTGTTCTCGCAATTCAACATGGGGACATTCGTGACTCCCAATCTCATACTACCTGTATCCTCTCTACACTCCATACTGATATTCTGCAACCTTTTAGATAAAATCAGACTGTAGATGCCACAAGCCCTTTTATACTGGACCTCCCCCACCAAATCAAGCACTAAACCCTCTGGATAACCACGACTCAAAAACATACTTTTTAACAAATTACATTCCTCTTCAAAGATGTAATCCTCAGTTGTCATCTGAGCTGCTCTCCCTAGTTGTCCTTTTAGGACAGATCTTTTCTGGTGGAAAGGGTGACAACTTGTGAAATGCAATAAAGTGTTGGAATATATGGGTTTCCGATAGATCTTAGCTAAATAACTTTTAACCATCCTGTCTTTTGTTAATTCTACGTCTAGGTAGTTAATGGTGTCTTCATGAAAGGTGTAAGTAAATTTCAAAAAGGATGTGCTGTTGTTTATGTAATCAACAAACAACCTTGCTTAATTTTTATTACCTTTAAATACAATAAAAATGTCATCCAAAAATCTATTATATAGTTTTACTTTTTTATACACCTCGTTTTTAAAGATGTTTTCAACCTCCCAGTGAGACAACACCAAATTAGCATAACTCACCCCACACGGGGACCCCATCACAATACCCACTACCTGTTTGAAAATCTCACCATTAAACGTGACAAAGTTGTTAGTCAAGATAACATCCAACATCTCCTGGATAAGTCGGATTTCATTACTATCTACACCATAATGTAGCATTCTTTCTAGTACATGCAAATCTATAAAGTCAACTGTTAAAAACATAACATTGTCTTGAAACTTGAACTTATCTAATGCTTCTAGAAAAGCCCAAGAATCTTTACAAATCTGGTCTTCTCTAACCACATACTTTTATTATAAGTTATTGATCAGGTAGTCATTGATGGAAAAGGTGGGCCACAGCAGTTGCTGTTAGAAAAAAGTGAACTTATATTGAAACTCAGGTTAAACTCTTATACTCCCCCTGGTTTGAATGAGGTAACCTCCTTGGCATGTATTTTGAAGTTGAAAAGTTTACTTCAATAGAAGTGACTTGCATAATCAGGTAAACTAATACACTTAAAATGTCTTGGTACACCATTGCAATAAGATATTTCACTTAACACAAGACACAAGAATAGTTGTTTAGTTGAAATTAAACTCATTTAATTAATTTATTAGACTTATCACAGCTAGAGTAGTGTGCTTCATTGATTAATTGATTGAGTTGGGAAACCTTTTATGAAGTTCGGATTGATTAACATTTTACATAACATTTTATATTTCATATTTTATGTATTATTTTTTTATTTTTTATACTTTGTATACTCTGCATATATTTTAGTAATTGCATTTTAAATTAATGACTAGTAAGTTAATGAGTTGATAAGTTAAATTAAGGCTGCTTTGGCACCATTTTTGTTTTATAAGTTTGTGCAGTGTTCTATGTTACCTTGTCTGAAGAAGTCTACCTATTAGAGTAGGCGAAAACTGCTTAACATTAAAGGTTCGATTTGGTATTTAAGAGTGTCCAGTGGCTGTGTCACCACAAGATTTTACATGTCCATGTTGAATTTTAATTCGGTAAGTTAAATTATAACCATGAAATATAATAATTAATATATAGTAATGAATCCAGATATTTAGAAATGTATATGGATAAGTAATAAAAATGTAAATGGCGTTAATAGTTAGTTTTATGCTAATTTAACTACTTGTGTGACAAATTCAGTTATATAAATGTTAATTAATAAATATAATCCAATATTATATATTAGAACACTATACTAATTAACCTTTTGTATAACTTTCATTATCAAATAGTTGCAGAGAATTTTTGTTTTAGGTGAGTATGTTGGAGAGCACGTTTGGATAGAGATGCTATTCAAACCTGCAGTATTAAACTCCAGGGATGGGATGAGGTATAATTTAAGTTAATGTTTAGTATTTCCTAATGTAATTATTTTTTTAATTTTTGTTTACCGTTATTAATTGATTAAGTTCAACTGATAACTATGAAAGATTATATTTAGTCTTATTCATAAACTACTTAGCTTTTATAGTAGTGGTATTTTATTTAAGATGATTATATGACTAATTGTATTTTCAGTAATTTCTCTTATATGAAATGTATCTCCGTTAATGTTATTGGATTGAACAACAGTTGTAAGAGGGTGGTAGATTAAATAAATATTTAAAGATGTTTAATGCTCAAGTTACATTTTTGCAAGAAACACATCTAATACAAGAATGTATTGATATACTTACAGTAATACAAATTATTATTCTGTACTAACTAGTTCTAATTATAAACAGAAGAGAAGAGGTCTAGCAATCTTATGGAAGAATTCTATTCCAATACCTAAAATCTTAAACTTATATAATGATAAGGGCATGTTTTGCTTGGTGACTTTGGAAATAAGAGAGAAAATATATACTTTAATTAATGGTTATTGGATTCCTGGATTAGAAATGAAAGTTGTTAAACATCAACTTGAAGAGATAATACAGTTTTCTAAATAAAGTATTATTTTGGCTGGTAATTTTAACTGTATTTAAGTGATAAAGATACTAATGGCATTAATAAGCATAGGAAACCAACTAAAGCTAAAGCTTTAATTGATTTTATAGCTATCAATGATATACATTCCTCCTTGTACTTGCTCTAGCAAACTGTATTCATACTGTATTCCTTTGTGTAATATTCCCTAAACCTTTTAATTGTTATTTGGCCTATGCTATATACTGCTGTTCTCAAATTTTAGAAATTGTACTTGTTAACTGTTATTTTACCTATGCATTGTACTGCTGTGCACAAAGTTTTGACTTGTACTATATTTCATGGTGAAGCATGGTGGTGGCAGTATCATGCTTTGGGGTTGTTTTTCTTCAGCTGGAACTGAGGCTTTAGTCAAGGTGGAGGGAATTATGAACAGTTCCAAACATCAGTCACTTTTGGCCCAAAACTTTCAGACGTCTGCTAGAAAGCTGAAGATGAAGAGGAATTTCACCTTTCAACATGACAATGACCTCAAACATGCATCCAAATCAACAAACAAATGGCTTCACCAGAAGAAAATTAAAGTTTTGGAATGGACCAGCCAGAGCCCAGACCTAAATCCAATAGAAAATCTGAGGGGTGACCTGAAGAGGGCTGTGCACAAGAGATATCCTCACAACCTGATAGATTAGGAGTTCTTTTGCAAGGAAGAGTGGGCAAATATTGCCAAGTCAAGATGTGCCATGCTTATAGACTCCTACTCAAGAAGACTGAATGCTGTAATTAAATGAAAAGGTGCTTCAACAAAGTATTAGTCTAAGGGTGTGCAAACACAGCAAAGTATTATTTTAAGGGTGTGCACACTTATGCAACCAGCTTGCTGTACAATTTTTATTTTTTATATTTTTTCCCCTAACAGATTTGTTTGTTTTTCAATTGAATTGTACAGGTTATAGGTCACATTAAAGGTGGGAAAAGTTTTGAAATTATTTATTGTGGTCTCATTTTTTTATATCACAAAAACTTGGCATTTTAACAGGGGTGTGTACATTTTTTATATCCACTGCATATATTACACAATTATATCCATGACCCTTCCTAAAGATTGTATAAAACAGTTTAATTAATTGATTTTGAACTTTCTGGTTCCCCATGAAACCTAGATGGGAATTAAATCATCACATAAGAGATTGGACAGCAGGCAATATAGGTTTACTACATTTAGAAATATATGCTTTATTATCAATTATCAATATTATAACGTTATGGTTAAATTGTAATTATTTTGCCAAATGAAATGTAATTCAAGAAACTATTTGGTTAAAATTAAAGTATTCAGTACCGGTACAATATAATAAAATATTAAGTAATACATTTCACTGGTCATTAAGAGAGTATCTCAGAGAGTAAAATAAACAAATATGCTCCTGGTACATTACTAATATATTAAATATATTAAAAAATAATTTTCTATATAAAAATCAAGATTTCAAAACACGGTTATTTCTGCGATTTCCTTTAGCTTGTATACAAAATAATATTAACAATTTCATTATGTCAAAAATGATCGAATTCCAAGAAAAAAATCAATATTTTGACATCAACTAATAAACAACAGGAAAGTACATTCTATAGATTGCATTATGAATACATTTGAAATTAATAGAAAAATGTGGTTAGATATACACATTTGTACACAGTTTATTATTCAAACAACAGAGGCAATGCAGTTAACAGGAAGAGATACAGTTCCTAAACTTATAGAATCTTTGATTTTTTTTTTAGGAAGTCACAATGTTAATGGAAAAGGATATTTATCTTAATATATAAACAGATTAAAATATGAAAATATATTATAAAGAAAACTATTGGGATTATTTCAGATTAATTAATAATCAATCTCCAAGTGAGGAAGATAAAAAGGTAATGTCATATTCAAAGCAAACTACTCTTTCATTACACTGGAGATTATTCTGCTGGAAATTCATACACAGAAGTTTTATTATCTCATAAAGTTGAACTATTGTTTAAGAAAGAAATTGGATGTTGGATATGTAAACTAAATATAAAAGATGATTTGCAACACATATTTTATGACTGTATATTGCTCAAACCATTTTAGAAAGACATGGCCCAGGATTCAGCAAACTTCTGTGCAGGAATAGCTTATTCCTGCATGGAAGGGACTGTTCCCGTACAGCACGGCAGTGTGCCATGCATATTCATGAAGCAACAGACAGTTAAACAGACATGGTTCTGTGTATGGGTGCAGGGTGTATGTCTGAGAGCAGTGCTCTCACAATACACATGCCCCCTGCACACCAGAATTGCCGTTCGGCAATTTAAAATGAGTGAGAACACTCATAACACCCCCAACCCTTCAGGGCAAGAAATCCGGCCAAACCCATAAGGAACAATCGTTCCTACCAAGGCAAAATTTGAAAGTATAACTGATGTAGCATAAGCACATAGTGTACACCTCCCAACCCATCAGAGTAAGGAATGTGGTCAAAGCCATAAGGGACAATCATCCCACAAAGCAGAAAGTTGATAGAATAACAGGTTCAGCATTAGCAGGGATATTCTGAATGGTACAAATAATAAAATACAACAAATACATTTTTTTATGCATGCAATAAAGTTTAAGCATAGCTGCACAGGTGTGCCCATTGCTTAGCTACACCTAATCCAGCTTAAACAGCACAAGAAGTTAAATAGCAAGAGACATCCAACACATGGAGTACTGCAATAGTGTAATGATTAGAGCATACACTATGTAAAAAGCAATTCCTGGTTCGATCCCCACTGTAATCACTTTGCATTTTACATGTGAAAGCAGTACATAAACATTTTGTTTTTTTACAATTAGCTACTAAATAACATATATTTGTTAATCAGAGTACTGTAGTAGGTCCAGATGTGAGGTGTCAGTTTAATAAAGTTGTGAAACCTCCATATAAACACAAGTGCCCCATACAGTATAGTCACACATGAATAAATGTAATGAAAGCACATTGGGGGATGTCAGAGACAGTAAACAAATTTATAATATGTAATGAATGATGAATCAATCCCATACAGCAGATAGTCTATAAAATAAAAAAATAAGCAATGCTAAGCATTGCACAGCTCTGCTTACCAGGTGTAAGCATTGTGCAAATATGGCTGCTAGGCAATGAGTACCCCAGATAAGTGGATTTGCCCATGGGTAAGCAGTGCTGACCCTGCCCCTTTAAGCACTGCCAACCTTAGCTAAGCAGGTTTGCCCGTAGCATAGCTTAGCTCAGCATATTCAAAACCATCCAATCACAGCAAAGGGTGGGAAATCAGCTGTATTTAAACCCCGCAGGTGGGAATACAACTCATAACTGGTTGGAGCTTCCCACTGTAGGCAGTATGGCAGGTGTTGGTGAGGGCATGCACTTCCGGGTGCAGCGCTGGGGCATACAGGAGTCCAAGGTCATGGTAGGACTCTTGGTAAAACACCATGATGAGAGACTGCTGCAGGGCCAGTACCAGGGCTCCCAATATAAAGTAGAAGCCTGGAATCATCTCGCCCATGATCTCACCAGTGCCGCTGGTATCCCTCGGACTGGTGAGCAGGTTCGGTACCACTATGCTGACTTGAAGCAGAGGAAGAGGGAGCTCTTGGATGAGTGGGTCCAAGAAGCAAGGCAGAGGGGTGATGTCCCAGCAGTGTGTAAGTATTCATATCAATAACTGTTTACCAAAGTCCAGCCTGTGTATGTGATGGATAGGTATGGCTAAATATTTCTCTATTCCCTTTACAGCTGCAGCTGAGCGGGCTGTGAATCAGGAAGCCCATGCCAGTAGGTTGCAAAGGCTGCATCATGAGGCTAGTGAGTAACAATCCTGCTTTTAGTAGTCATACCAAATAAATATAAAGTAGTAGAAAATCACCTGGCAGTATAAAAACTGTGTATGGGTTGTACTGAATAAATCAGGCAATATGACAGTAATAGTCCCATATAGGTGATATTTCAATAAAACCGTAACTGCCTGGCAATAAAGTTCTAAATCCTAGACTGGTTGTGTTTATTCTGGTATTGTATGGCATTCAGTGTTGCATTCTCTGAATAGTAATGTTGTGTTAACAACTGTTACCCACACTGTGCTACATAAAAAATATGTCTAGGAATATCTGTATAAGACTGTTATAAGTACAAGGTCAGATTGTACAACCAAGAGAGACTTAGACAGAAAACGCTGGGGAAACAGACAGCAGTTTGCCAATAGCTCACTTTGATGAAACACAAATTGCTGTATTTTTAGCACATACAGCCATGGTTCAAATCCTGGGAGTGGTAGTAAGCTGTATGCATAATCATACCTCTCAACTGTACTGATTTTCACAGAATGTGCAGATAATTGGCTCATATTTTTGGCCTGTTCCTCTTTCTCCCTGGCAAATCACTGGGGTGATCTCAGAACTGTAGTCAATAAATAATGACATACATTTGAGTTTCAGACTTTTAATCCTTCAGAAAATGTATATTAAAACAAATCCTGTTACTCTAGCAACTATCTAAGTTTATAAGAGCAATATTCAAAATATGTCCCTATTTGTACCCCCATGTTGTCAAACTTTGTCCAGAGTTTGTGCATTAAGAGATTGAGAGGTGTGTGTATAATTGTAACTAGAAATCTGGGAATTATGTGTAGAAACAGTCAGATAGTGTTAACAAACATTTCCCCACAGGTGTTTCAGATAAGAAAACTGTAACTGCCTGGCAATAAAGGTTTAAATCCTGGACTGGTTGTGTTTACTCTGGTATTGTATGGCTTGACATGTAGCATTCACCAAGATCTGATATCAGAATAGTACCGTTGTTTCAACCACTGTTTCTCACACTGTGCTACATAAAAATATGTCTAGGAATGTCTGTATAAGACTGTTGTAATTTCAAGGTCAGATTGTACAACCAAGAGAGACTTAGAAAATAGTAAAGGAATAGACACTGGTTTCTAAATAGTGCACTCTAATGAAACAACAATTGTTGTATTTTTAGCAGACACAACCATGTTTCGAATCCTGGGAGTGGTAGTAAGCTGCATGCATAATCATACTTATCAACTGTACAGATTTGCCCAGAATGTCCAGATATTTGGATCATATTTTTGGCCTGTTCCTCTTTTTTTCCTGGCAAATCACTGGGATGATCTCAGGATTGAAGTCACCAAATAATGACATACATTTGAGTGCCATACTTCAAATCCTTCAGAAAATGTATATTAAAACAAATCCTGTTACCCTATCAACTGTCTAAATGTTTATGAGCAATATTCAAAATATGTCCCTATTTGTACCCCCATGTTGTCAAGCTTTGTCCACATGTTGTGCATTAAGTGATTGAGAGGTATGTGCATAATTTTAACTAGGAATCTGGGAATATCTGTAGAAACAGTCAGGTAGTGTTAGCAAACATTCTCTCCACAGATCTACCAGGCAAGAGAAGTAGAATTTAGCTATAAGATAGTTGAAGTATACACTCCAAAGGGTATTGTAATAATACCTTTAGAGTAATGATTGGAGCAATGATCATTAAAGTTGTGAGTACTGCAAGGATATACAATATGTTAATTGACATCTCTCTCTCCCCCCACCACATCTGCAACAATAATCTAAACACAGAAATCAATGGGTATGTTTACACCAAACCTACTGTTGGGGCATATGTCCTATTGTTCAACAAATTTTGAAATGTGTTTCTATTAATGTTCCATGTTGAAATACAATCATTGGTGGCCTGTTGCTAGCAATGTAACCTGCATGCCGTTGTAATGTCCACTGTGGTTCCATATATGCATGTGTTCTGTTTGCTATGCAACTGTTCCAAATCTGTTGTTTGGGTTAATGGGAATATCTATGCATGCTGTTATAACTAATCCTGGAATGTGTTGACTATTACTAACCAACATATGTTCTAAAACTGTAACACCATAGCACATTTGGGAAGGCTGGTCCCAGCGGAGCCACCTCTCCCACTTCATCTGGCCATGGCACCAGGCTCCAGCATGTCTGGGACCCACCCTGAGGACTCCTTGTCCACTTGTTCTGCACCACCTTCGGGTGGAACTGCCTCAGAGGATGGAGCTCATCCCCCCTGAGAGTGGGTGGTGGCAGGATCCTGTCACCCAAAGCCAGGTCTGGGGTTTGGTGTGTAGCGAGCTTTGAAAGGAGTTTGGAGATCTGTTATGCCAGCTTGAGGGCCACGTGACACAATTAGAGGGTCAGCCTGCTTCTCCTGCTCAGCCCCCAGCACAGCCACCTTTGGAGCCGTGAAGGTGCAGTGGTGACATGGGTGGAGACCTCAGTCCCACTGTTTTCATTTGGGGGCTCATGGGCTTCCGCTTTCCAAACACCCCTCTCCATCCAAGGTGTTTACCCCCCACAACTGTCATATACCACCCCTGTATGCTGTCTTGTCTCTCTTGTCTGTCTTTCTACCCAACCTATCTACCCAAATATACCTCCTATCCTTCCCCAACATCCCACTCTCACCTTAAAAAAAAAGGGACAATCTGTTCCCCCAAAGAAATTTAATCCCATACATAGCTGTCCATTTCACACATGTGTCCACTGGACACATGTCATCTGGTCTAATTGGCTTCGCAACACATTATTGTTGTCCTCACTCCTCTCTCAGGGGTTTGAGTGTCCAAATATACCTTCAAATTCAGCATATATGCACAGCTGTTTCTATAAAAGAAATGGACAGCTATGGACCTTCCCTACACCCATCCTGCAAATCCTTAGCTATTTTCCCTATTGTCTTTCCCTCTGCATGCCCCCTTTGTCACCAGTTTCCTATCACCCCTTTTTTTCTTTTCTTTTAAATAAATTAGTGGAGGGGTAAGCAGGAGTAAGCACTTTTAAGCAGTAGTAAGCAGGATTAAGCCTGTTTGTATGGCGCTAAGCAATGCCTACACAGATTAAGCACTTTTAAGGCTAACTATCTGTAAGCATATTTAACCAGAAGTTAGCAATGCTTACCGCCACTCAACCCTGCGTAAACCCACTTACAACTGCTTAAAAGTGCCTTAATCACTCTGTTCCAACAGCTCTTGTTCTGCCCAGCAACAAAATAATCAGCTCTGCCCATAGTCAGAGCAATGTGCCACTACTCCCATCAGAGCTGTACTACTATATTTTTTTTAAATATATCATTCAATACAGGTATATAATACTATGGAACAAACACTGTGGAACCAGCATGTTTATAATATATAAATATACAAATATAGATGTGTATGGTGATAGATGCATATGGAAAGTGTATACATCAGATATATGTAGTTGTACATACGAAATTACACATATAGAATATGTACATATATATCATAAAATAATATGTGTAGATATCAAACAAGAAATATACTGATATATCAATAGGCATATAGAAAAAAAAAAAAAAATATATATATATATATAGAAATATATCTATACAAGGATAAATATATATTAACATAATATATAAATATATATAAATACATATACAGATATAGATATATACGCATACACACACACACACACACACACACACACACACACACACACACACAAACTATATATATATATACACACACACATAATATATATATATATATATATATATATATATATATATATATATATATATATGTGTGTGTGTGTGTGTGTGTGTGTGTGTGTGTATAACATGTACTGCAGTTATACCCAGCTCCATACCTCCACACCCCAAAGTGCAAAAGATCTGGACAAAGGCTGCAAAATGGTGGGGTGGGGGCAATGGACCAACACTAGGGACACAATGTATATCCTGCAGGTATAAATGTAGAATGTCGCTACAGGAACAGGCTGTGTGTCAGCATACATGTTTAGAAGGATGTCAGTTATGAAACTGTAATGTATGTCATCATATACTGACAGACATCCCCACATGATCACAGTGATTCACCACAGGAAGGAATAAAATGATACTGTTCAACAGACCAGAAATATGGGCAATAAACGTGGACAGTCTAGAACAATCTGGCCAATGTCAGGTATGCTCAGAACAGCTTAGTGAAAGAAAGCATAACCAAACCTGGCAAAGGGTGGGGTGCCATGAAAATGTGGACATATCTGACATACTGGTGTAGATGAGCTGACACATGTGATGCAGTAACACCCTCCTGTCTGTTCCAACATCTGTTGAGTGGAATAGCACAAGTACAAAACCCAGTGACATCCCAGGAGTTAGTCATGTAAATCTTCACATCCCCTCACTGATGTGTCAGACATACACAATGCTTATGGAGGCCAGACAACACCACACATCTGCCAAATATCTGGACATAACATCACATTAGGGAAAATACACTGAGCTGCTAGCCATGTCACCAAGCAATATCCAAACTACAGGCAGACTTACACAACAAAAAAGCACTCTTACAATGGTGGAATACACATGTAATTGCAAATTTACCAGTCACTCCATGAATGTAAAAGCACTGAGAAACAGACACAAGTGTGAAAGTGCATACAGTATAAGGAGTGTGTGAATCAAACTGTCAGCATGTTTGATACTCACACACTACCCCTACATATAATGGCCCAATACACAGTGTAATATGATGCCTGACTGTGTTATGGGGCATGTCACAGTCTTACCCTACAAAAATGTAACACTTGATAGAGCACAAGAAACTGGATGCACATGCAAAGGCAGATAGAAAAGGAAACATAACACTTACATCTACCCCCCCCCCCAAGAAATAACATATTCACAATACACTGCTACACAATCCTGACAGTCTGTCAACAATAGCCAGAAATACAAAGACCTCCCAACTGTACACACTCCCGAAAAATGTACAGGCCTTGTCATCATATATAAGGCCTGTTACACAGAAAATGTCTAGCAGTCTGATACCTAACTAGGATGATATTACGAATTACGTCACTAAGTAATGATATACCATATCTCCTTGGCTCTGACTGCATGATATATGGACAAAGTTTGACATACTCGTGGACAGAGGCCTAAACACAGGTCCAAGATAGAAATATTGCTGTTATAAACTGAGAAAGTAGCTGGTGTAGGTCTAATCCTATCCCCCGTCACACACAGTGCAAATGTGAACATCCCACACTCTGCTGTGTCCAGCCCTGAATCATGCCTGTCTGTACAATCCCACTGTCTGCAGCCAATATAATGTAGTCAGTTACACTACCCTCCTGTAGACTTTACATATCACTCTTAATGGTGCTTGTCTGTCACAAATAACTCCTGACTCCCCTCCCCACCACACACAACCTGTCTGTACTCTCTCGTACACCTCTCTGCCACACTGCCCATAACTCAGAACTGGTGTTTCCAAGTAGTTAGACCTATCCACATTCCAAACTATATGCCCTGCATTGTCACCATTCCTCTATTCCCCCACCCATTCACACACATGTATTCTTACTTAGTCCTGCTGACCATCATTCCTCCCCGCTGTACAACATAACCCCACCTCCCCAGGGTCTCCCCAGTCTGTCCCCTAATCTCACTACAGACCACAATGTCATCTGCAAACTGCACAGTCAACAGGGGCCCCTGTCTGATCATGTCTGTCAACCTGTCCCTCACCACTGCAAATGTGAAAGGACACACAGCTGACCACTGATGTACTCCCACCTCCACCTTAAATCCACCTGTCATGTCAAAACCAGAAATCACTGCTGTCACACTAGCCTCCTACATATCCTGTGGTGTCTGACAGACTCTTCTGGCACCCCTGACTTCCACATACAATACCACAACTACTTTCCAGGCAGCATGTCATATGCTCTCTGTAGGTGCACATAGACACAATGCAGCTGCATCTCAGCCTTAGAGCTCCATCAACACTTGTGTATCAACATTTGCATCTGTAACGCTCTTACCTGGCATGAAACCATACTGCAAATCATCAATCATCACTATGTTTTCAACCTAGCTCCCACCACCCTTTACCATTACCTCATCCTGTGACCAATCAATGTTATCCCTCACTTGTTACTACAGCTCTGCAGACTACCCTTGTTCAGATAAGCAGTACCCATACATATTCACCAACATCTCACACATCCTCTCATTTTCCAAGATTACAGTAAGCAATCCAGTTAAAAATACCACTGCCAAGTCTCAGAAACACCTCCAGGCATCCACAGTTATAAAACCAGGAACAACAGCCTTTCCATTGTTAAACCCCTCTCATAGCTATTCTTACATTCTCCTTGATAATCTGTTGCACCTCTTGATTAACCATACCCACCTTAGCCAACCTTCCCTCCCTCCCCCATTTTCCTCATGGAACAGGAAATCAAAGTGATGTTTCCATATGTTCTAAACACACACCTAGCTTGTATGTTTCACCCATGTTCCTTTATCACCCTTTTGTGGTGCACATCTTTCCTAGCTATGTGCCTCTGTCTAGCCAATAGCCACAGGCCCTATACACCACCGTGCTGTCCAACATTACATACAACCCCAGACTCCACATCTGTATGTCAGACTCCACATCCATAGCCATGTGCAACACTCTCTTTGCCATGCACCCCATCTCTTTATACTCATGTCTACTCTCTACATCTGTCTGTCAATCCCACTTCTCCTTTGCCAACACCTTTCTCTGCATACTCCCCTGTGCTTCTTCATTCCACCACCATGTATGTAGGAGCAGTCACCATCAGGGCAACATGTCAACCTGTGTCTGATTGAGCATAGTAGGTCACAAGTGCATTAATGTAATGCTGAGTATGAGTACAAATACAACACATCCACTGAGGGCAATCAGAAGGCCATACCCACATATGTCTGTGGTCTCACAGGCAAATATCCAACCCACCCTGTAATGGAGGTCAGCCACAGTACATACACACATACCATAGCTACAGACGACCAGCTTCAGACATGTTTAGAACAAACATCACCCCCCCCCCCGGCTCAACATCAGTATAGAAGGATATGCAACCCATATGCATCCCTACCCTCACCATTAATCAGGTGCAAACTGTCTGATTACACATAATGCTATGCATGTCCATACAATGCTGCTAGGTACTGGAGTATTATTTGATGCAATGTTGTGGCTACTGATACTCATTACTAGTGAGCTGTCTCTGTAAAGAATTATGGACAATGTCTGATGTCCTGTAATGTGTTTTTCCCTGTTTATGTCTTTCAGGTATGATGCAGAGGCTTCCAGCCTATGATGTCCAGGAGACAGCAGCAATAACTGAGGTCATCCTGGAACACTATCATATCCTCTTCAGTCAGGGTTGCCAACATCAGTGGGAGAAGACAGCCCTTTGAGAAGACCTCACATAGAGAGTGAACACCTTGGGGAACCATGGCTGCACATACGAGCAGGTCAGGCACAGAGCAACTGACTTGATTCGGCATGCACAGCAATGGGCTGCTGCAGTGGCGAGGGACCATTCAGCTACTGCTGGGGGGCCAGTCAGAGAAGCCCAACTTACAGCAATGGAGGAGCTCCTTGCCAACATGTATATATGTATGAAGATGCATATATGTGGACAAATCTATACATAATACATATATATTTATATTTATATATAGAGAAAGATATACATCCACATGTATATCCACATATATGCATAGATACACACACACACACACACACACACACACACACATATATATATATATATATATATATATATATATATATATATATATATATATATATATATAGATATAAAGGTGAATACATACATACATACATATATATAAATATATGCATATATATACATAAATATACAGAATATACAAATATACAGCTACAAACACATGCAGTCTGAGTGTCATGCTGCTGTACAGTAGACGTCTACATCTGAAAATGCACTCACTGGATGTATTCCTTAAAATGAGGTACTATGACATCTGTGCTGTAACAGAGACCTGGTTAAAGGCAGCAGGAAGCACCCCTGCACTACCAGCCTATTACCCCTTCCATATATTTTGGCTGCAGAACTGTGAATGAAACTCCAAATGTGCTGATGTTTCCATATTCATTAAGGAGGCACACAACTCCAGAGTGTTGACCAACTTAGGCATTACAGATCCTGCAGCCATAGCTAACATTGGGTAGGAGAGTGGTTCTGGTCATAGCCTGCTATAGTTCTGCAAACATGTCCCAACACTCACACTCCATGACCCTAAACACCCTGGAGGATAATATTGTCCAACCTAACACTCACATACTGGTTGACTTCAACTACCCCACCATTAAATGGGAAAGCTACTTATGTACCAATGCACATGTCCATCACATCGACCTGGTCCTTGCTAACATGTGTGACTGTTGCTTGACACCAATAGACAACTCTCCCTTGTTATATCTGAACACAAAGTAATCACCTTTGGAAATCCATGGCCCTCCCATGCCCCCTGCACAGGTAACCACCATGAAAAGCCTTTCCAATGCTGAATATGGCCTCATAACAACAGAGGTGGCTAACCTCACGGTAGCTATGCAAATGGAGACTAGGTGCATGACAGCTGAATTAAACAACAATGCACTATGAACATGTACACAAATGCATAAGTACTGCCATACCCACTACAATCAGGACCCTCACCTCCAATAAAAGGAAGCTGATCTGGTGGTCTCCTGCTATACAGACACTGTACAACAGAAAGAGGGAACTGATATGGAATAACGTGAAGTCCCAAGACTGGAAGTCAACCCTTATCAGCCTCAATTGAAGGTTGAGATCTCTCATGAAATACTACAATGTTAGCTGTGAGAACAGAATTGGAGCACATAGTGAAGATAATCACAATGTCTCATACAGTTATATTAAGAATCTCCATGGCAATAGCAAGATTTGTTCTAAGCTACTAGACAATGGAACCTCCCAGACTGAGCCAACAAATATTGCCAATATACTGGCTGGCATCTTAAGTGCAAACATTACCTCTCACTCTCCCCCCCAAAGGACCAATCACAGTAACAGTGCACTCCCAGGCACCCAGTACTACTGTAGCACAAGTTAAAACACCACTGTCCAAGGCCAAGGATACAGCTTCTATAGGACCTGAGAATATCCCTGGCTGTGTTCTCCATGAACTACAGAGTGACCTGGCACCTTACCTGTGTGCCCTGTTCAAGCACAGCCTCACCTCAGGCTTTGTCCCTACTGAATTGTACACGGCTACAGTCACCCCTCTCCACAAAGAAAGTGTAACTACAGACCCTGGGAAATACCACCCCAACTGCCTGACAAGTCTGTTATGCAAAGCTATGGAATGCATCATCATGCACCTAATAAACAGGGATATGGGAATCTGCAGACTCAGGATCCCACACAGTTTACCTTTGTGAAGGGTAGGTCATACCTGCTCATTCCACCTGGCCATCTTCTTGGTGTCAGTCACCTGAGCTGTGGATGAAGGCAATGTGACACATACAGCCTACATTGATCTGGCCAAAGCCTTTGATAACATTCCCCACTCACTAACTAGGTGAGAACAGAGACAAAAACACGGGTAGATTGGACATACTGCTGTCATACATTGAGACAGTTGCAGATGTCACTGGTTTGCTGTAACATCCTTTATGAGGAATATGACGTTGGTAATACCCATAGATGTGAGTATTTACTGACTGCATTCCCCAGAATCCACCACTGATTTATCAAGGACACCAACTGTCTGGTGAACACACAAAACATAACAGGCAGACATGCGGCCAGTCTGTGGACAGCATGCCAGTGGAGAGGTATGTCAGAGACATATCACTGTGAGTTATGACGTCACACACAAAATGCATATCCACACAAACCCTGTCAATCTAACAATCCACCATGTGTATAACGGCACTGATGACATAGAATCTGTTCACAAATCTGGGGACATGTCCCTCATGTTGGTTGGATGTCTCCACATGTCCTGTCCTGTTATGTATTGCCACCCACTGTACATGAATCTGTAGGCCACTGCCTCTGTAATGTCCCTCACACAGGTAAGGACATGGGGCAAAACCCACATTAAGGAATGTCCCATATGTTGGAACTAGCAGCAGTGTCCAGGCCCACAGCACAATACAATGTGGGCACCTACATAATGGTATGGCCATAGCAATACCTGACATCTGCACATATGTACAGAGGACAGACAGTAGGTAGATAGCCATCAGGTTATGCATTAGGATGAATGTTTTGCAAGATACACATCTGTAACTGAAAGGTATGCCATTACTACATGACAGAAGTCCTCAATGACATGTCCAAAAAACATAGTAGTCTACAGTTAATATCAAAATATCAGACCAATATCCACTAGGAGATACATTTAAACATACAGCTCAAACACTAAGAACAAGATACTCAGTACTCAGAGTCCAGCTTTGCATGCAGGAGTGTATGGTTCCACTACAATCTGCAATCAACTCTTACTTGAAAAAGCACTATTAAAAGTACTAACGTAATGATACAATATGTGTTAAACTATTTATGTCTACCAGTGCACTGCAGCTGGTGTAACATGCAAGTGTAACTGCATATAACCTGGGATACTACCCATGTATGAAACAAATCCAAAGAAAAAAGATTGTGGTACTACTCATGTATACCCAGGTGTCCCATACAGTATACTCACATCCCTTGCAACTGTAATGACAGCACATAGAAGCATGTTATGTACAGGACATGAAATACACTTATTAAAGATGTCATTACCCTGCTATTTTATCATTCTGGAATGTGATCACTGGTTACCAGGACAGAGCTATGCTTAGCAGGTGTAAGCATTGCTTAAATGTAAATGCTAAGCAGATTTGTGCACTGGTAAGAGAAGCCTACACGGTGTAAGTGCTTATTCGTTTAACCATACATTAGTAGTGCTTAGCTTCACACAAACCAGCGCAAACTCGCTTAAAGCCACTTTAAAGTGCCTAAATCACCTTGTCTTCATCAGCCCTTGTTCTGCCCAACAACAAAATAAATAGCCCATGCAGGTCTTGAACCCAGGACCCTGTACACTATAGTCACAGTACATAAACACTAAGCCATCTGAGCTGTGAAGATGTTTGTTGGTTTTTCAAATATATCATTCAGTGCACATACTGAATAGCAGTGAACAACTGCTTTGACTACTACAGTTGTTTAATACTTGTAAGTGAAAATAGTTTTGATTCAGTTATGTTCTTAAAATATACACATTTTAGATTAATATGGTGGGATACATCTGAGAAGGTACTTACAACACTCATGTTTACACATAAAAGAATATATATATATATATATATATATATATATATATATATGTGTGTGTGTGTGTGTACATATGTCATATGTAGATATATATATACATATTCACACACACACACACACACATATATATATATATATATATATATATATATATATATATATATATTGGTATGTGTTTCCATATCTCTGTCTATATATATATATATATATATATATATATATATATATATATATATACAGAGAGAGAGAGAGCTATATGTATGTATGTATATATATATATATATATATATATATATATATATATATATATATATATATATATATATATGTGTGTGTGTGTGTGTGTGTGTGTGTACATAACATATGCCCATGACATGTAGTGGAGTCATACCTCAGCACCATAAGGCTCAATCTCTTAGTACAAGGGAATGTAATGTATGTATTGCAGTTATAAATGTAGAATGCTGCTACAATAACAGTGGTTGTGTCAACATACATGTTGTGAAGGCAGGCTCTTCTGAATCTGACATGTATGCCATCGGTTACTGACAAACATCATAAAATCATCATAGTGAAGTACCACATAAATCACAGTTATGATCCTGTGGAATGCAGAAGAAATATGAACAATAAACATGGACAGTCTTAAACAATCTGGTTAGTCAGGAGGTATATACAAAACTCCTTAGTGCAAGAAATGTGGAACAAGCCTGACAAAGGGGATGTTTAATGCCATGAAAATGAGGATATATCACACATACTGGATTAGATAAGCTCACACAGTTGATGCATTCACACCCTCCTGCATATCCTAACACATATTAACTGGAGGAACAGAGATCCCAAGCCACATACTTCCCTCTAGTTAGTGGCATACATCTTCACAACAGCCCACTGCTTTGTCAGAAATACACATATGGTGGCCAGGCAACAGTACATCTGACAAATATCTGGACATAACATCACACTAGGGTAAATACACTGAGCTGCTATGCATGTCACCAAGCACTGTCTACACTACAGGCAGACTGCCACAACACTAACCCAATTTACCTATGGGGGAATACACATGTAATTGCAAATATAGCAGGCACTACAGGCATGTAACAGCACAGAGTAACAGACACCAGTGTGAAAGTGCATACCCACAACCAATCTCAACACATACACAGTGACATAATGGTAAGCCTAAGTAATAGTACAGCATATGGACTGTGTGAACAACAATCATCATCATGTTTGCCACTCACACACTAACCCTACATATACTGGCCCAATTCACAGTGTAGTCTGATGCCTGACTGTGGTATGGGACATGTCTCAGTCTGGCCCTACAAACATATAGGCTGATAGGGTATCAGAAACTGGAGCAGCATGCAACATCGGATAGAATAGGACCAAGAACACCGACATCTACTCCAGTCTGTACACAAGTCAAATAACATAATCACAATTCACGGCTACATAATACAGACACTCTGTCAACAATCACCATAAGTACACAGACCTCAATACTTTACAGACTACAACAGAATGTCCAGGCTTTGTCCTCAAATATTAGGCCTCCTATACATTACATGTCTGGCAGTTTGATATATCACTGGCTTGATATCAGGAATTATGTCAGTAAATAATGGTATACTGTACATATCCACCTCTTACTGCATAACATATGAACAAAGGGTGACAGACTTGGGGGACAGAGGCAGAAACACAGGGCCAATATTGACATATTGCAGTTATAAACTGAGAACATTGCTGGTGTAACAGGGTTTGTTGTGACATATCTCTTCTGGGGGATATGAAGTCAGTAACACACATAGATGTTACCATTTACTGACTACAAAAATCAGAGTATGCTACTGCATTTATAAAGATAGAAAATGTGTGAGTGACACACCAAACCTAAGACTCTGGCCAGTCTGCAGACAGCCCTACAGGTGAGAGTTTTCTCAACCACATAAGACTGTCATGCCAGATTTTAAATCATGCAGAACAGCCATATCCACACAAACCCTGTTAAACCAACATTACTTCAAATGTAGAACAACAATACATACATTCTGTCCTCATGTCTGGAACATCCTCCTCCAGTTTGTTGGCCTGTCTCCACAGTGTTGTAAGAGGTATTTCCAACTACCCTCTGTGATGCTGTTTGTCACACACCCACATGAAGTCCTGCTCACAGTAAAGGAGAAGGGCCAGCACCCAGTTGCAGTGCTTACTTATAGGAGTGTGTTTCCAAGTAATTGGCTATAGGAATGATTCCACAGCTGTTCCACACTCAATTAGCAGGTGGAAGACTCCAATTCATGCACAGGCCATCAGATGATCATGAGTATTACCTGACAATGTCAAGTTCCTGCCTATGCAAAACAGATCCATTTTTCCACATCTACCAGAGAGGGAGAGGGAGAGAGAGAGATAGAGAGAGAGACAGAGGGAAAGAAAGAAAGAAAGGATGAGAGAAAGAGCCAAGTGTGTTTGTGTGTGATCTGTGGGTGGAGAGAGATTTCTGGGTATTTTAATGGTTGCCTATATATACATTTATGGCTGTGGATTGTCTACAACAACCTCTGTGGTGTTTCACAACTGTTGGCCTTATAATGTGACATTGGGACATATGGGTCCTCAATATGAAAATGTAGCAAAACCAACCCTGCAATGGATCCTGTTATTACACAAGCACACCAACACCCACACTGGATACTGCTGACACACACCCACACACAAACACTCACTTGCCAGTACTATGTTTCAAACCCCTACCTAGCTATGTATTGGTATTACAGTGTTATGCAGTTAATGCAGGTGCCATGGACCTTAGAAGTTGGAGAGCTGTCCAAAGGTATTGTTGAAGGTGTGTGACATCAGCTGCAGCGCTAAAGGAGGGGAAAGGAAAGTGTAGGAAGTGTGAATGACCACAAAACCAGGTGTCAACAAAGACACACACATTATTATAGTTGCCAGGACCAGGATTTGAACTCCTACATAACTAGTTTACTACATTATGGTATTACGCGGTTATCACAAGTGCCACAGAGCTTATACATTGAAGATCTGTCCAAAGGTATCTTTGAAGGTGAGTGACATCAGCTGCAGTGCTAAAGTAGGGGAGAGGGAAGTGTAGGAAGTGTGAATGACCACAAAATCAGGTGTCAACCAAGATACACACACATTATCACAGTTGTCGAGACCAGGATTAGAACTTCTACCTAGCTAGTTTGCTACACTACAGTATTATACAGCTATCGCAAGTGCCATGGAGCTTATAGGGCTGAGACTTGGCCCAGGGGTTATTCCAAGGTGACTGACAGCAGGCATACTAAAGTAGGCCAACTGGCAGGTGTAGTGGTGTGAATGGCCTCAAAAACATTCATCTCCACACACACACAATCACAGTTGCCAGGACCAGAATTAAAAATCCTACCTAACTAGTTTGCTATACTACAGTATTATGCAGTTGTCATGAGTGCCACAGAGCTCAAAAACCTGAGACTTGGCCAAAGGGTTATTTCAAGGTGACTGACATCAGCAGGCATGCTAAAGTAGGCCA